>NC_137790.1:63968323-64213319 GCF_963383645.1 Muscardinus avellanarius | reverse complement strand
GAGAGAGAGAGAGGAAGCAATAAATGAAGGGGGGAATCACTTTTTTAAAAATAAAATTCACAAATCCTCAGATCCAATTTCCGTATTTTAGAGTAAACTTTTTAACTGTAGCCTCACCTGTCAGATGGACTTTGCTTTTTTTTTTTCCTGAAGAAATCTGTGTGGATGTTGGATCTTTCTAAGAACGGCCTGAGAAAATTCCTCCCTGGTTTGTTTTATCAGCCACATAGACTTTGGTTAAGGTTGTATTTTCTTATAATAATCAGGCAGGCTTTTTTCAGAGCTAGTAGACATAGTTTCATTTTTCCGAGGCTGTCCAGAGAATCCCAACCTACAGTCCTATATAAAACCCTAGATAAAGGTCCTGTGTTCTTTCTTCCTTTATTTTTCATGGAGTTTCCCCCAAACAAGAGATCTAGCTCCACTTCCTTCTAGAAGATGACTGTATAACTTATGGAAATCTAACTTTTTAATAATACTCGTTAACTAGGCTGCTTTCTGAGCGGCATCCTCACTTCAGATGCCAAAGCAATTTAGGATGCAGGATTTCCCCCATCTGTGTTTAAAAACAAAAATCAAAGGACTTTTTTTTTTTAATTCTTAAGGTCAGAATTTAAAAGAAGCAAAATGAATTCCAGGCTTCAAACTCCCAGAATCCCATTTCAGCCAGTTGGAGACCCTTGTGATAGCAACAGGCCACTGGCAGGTGGCAGTGGCCTTCGCCCTGGGGCTCACTGGGGCTCCCGCTCCCTGCGCCCCCTCGTCCTGCAGAGCCTTCAGCCATGCACACACATTTAATCAGCGGTGTATTAAAATGGACCTGTACCGTCAGCAATAGCTAGGCCAAAATCGATTGGCTATTTTTAAAAGGAAAAAGGAGGATAGAAAATTGCTCTTTTAATCTAGGTAAATCAAATCGTGCCTTCTTGCTTTCCACCTGTAGCTAAGTGTAGGCAAGAGCGTTCTGATTGGTGATGGTATTTCTTTGTGCGTCTTAGCAATGCTTATCCACTTGGGGTAGAAGCACCAGGGCATCTTCAGAACTGAGTTTTCACATTCACGTGAGAAAGCGTGAGCTCTTTTTCTCCCAGAAAAAAAAAATCTATTTGTCCCCTCTTAGAAAAACCTGAATAAAAGCAGAGTACATTCAACCTTTTCTGCCTTTTGTTTTTTTTCTGTCATGAAATCATATCTGACTGTGACATCACAGTGTGCTTTGGGAAGCCTTGGGATGTATGAAAGCCAGGTCCTTAATTAGGTTAGAGGAGCATACGGGAGGGAGGCAGGGCCCAAATACTGCTCTCCCCCCAGGCACTGTGAAAGAAGCCCAGACCAACTCAGGAGGGGCTCCTGTTCCCAGGGATTTTTAACTCGGAAGCTTTCTCATCTTTTAGTACATTATCAACCAATGAAATTAATTTTTTTAAATGTAATCAGTGCTTTAAAAAAATAATCTTCAAGAAAGATGGGGGGGGTGAATGTGCCAGCAGGTTTGTTCTGTAGCATTGATTTGTGACCAACAAAGGAAATGTCTACTTATGAGACACAAATCAATGCTACCAGACTGCGAAAGTGCAAACAGAGATGTGAGAAAATTATTCAATCGTTAAGTCTTCTATGGAATTTTAAAACATGGAGTCTTTCATTTGTTCCAGTAGCCACCCCCACTCCCAAAATGTGAATAAGGCGAAGGAAGGGAGGGAGGGCCTGAGGACTGGTAGTAATCTTGTCAAGGTTCTCCTCTCAGGATTGTGGAAAGGGTGGGCAAGGTTATAATATTCCTAAAAGATCAGCAATGTTGTGAATGAATTTCAGGACTCAGTAACCATGTCCTCAAGTGCTGTTGATATCCAAGTTGTGGGAAGCTGGTAGACCAGTTTGTGCCTGAACTTCCGCTTCAGTCTGAACTAACCTTGGCTGTTGGAAAATTGACAGTTTCTTGCAGACTCTCTTTCTCCAAAGACAATCCGTGAAAAGTAGGCCTACCATTTACACAGGATGTTTTGTCACAGAAACAAATTACAAAAATTAATAAAGCCAACAGTTAAAAACATACAACTTGAGGAGGCTAAAAGTGTTTGTTTTATGAAACTTTGGTGGTTTGGACAAATTGGAAAAGAGACAACTGATCTAAATTAGCTAAAAGTATGAATCATGGAATATTTTTATGTAGTTGGAACTGATATTTCACAGTGTAGTTAGTTGAGCAATAACTTCAAAATAAGAATTATCAGCAGCTTATCAGAATATGTGTATGTTAAAATGTTTTAAGAGGCTTTTTTCACCCTCTTACAGGTTAAATGTGGTTCCTCCTCCCTTTCCACAACAATTTGAACAGTATTAGTTTCCTTTATAAAATCCCATTTTCAGAGAGAGTAAAAAGGCAAATTTCTTTCTTTTTTTTCTTTCTTTTTTTTTTTTTTTTTTTTTGTGGTACTGGGGATGGAACCCAGCGGATTTACCTCTGAGCTATACTCCCCGACCTATTTTTTAAAATATTTTATTTGGAAACAGGGTCTCACTAAGTTGCTGAGAGCCTCAATAAGTAGCTGACGCTGGCTTCAAACCTGCTCGATCCTCCTATCTCAGCCTCCCAAGCACTGGGATTACAAGCATGCGCCACCATGCCTGGCTTAAAAGGCAAATTTCAATACAACTATAGGTGGTCACTTAGGCTATTTGCCTTTTGGGGGAATTTGAGAAAAGATGAGCAGCTCCTTCTCTGAATACTTAAATTACTAAATAAAATAAAATAGTGTCACTATTTTTTTTTAATGTTTTTCCCAGTGTCCAGTTCAGACCAGAGTCCTGACCATAGTCTAGGGGAGAAAACATAACAAAAAAAAAAAAAAAAAGGGGAGAGGTCTAGAGAAATTTTCTTACTACACACTCTCGATTCTGTCACCGTGATGCGGTTGATCACCAAGACCCTCCCACCTTCTCCTAACAACTTGCTTTGGCTTCTCAGTGGCAGTTTATGGTTGCCTGGGGACATCAAGGGGCTGAAGAGTCATGAATCAGAGATCTACTAAGTAAAATAATCGAGAATGGAGCTCTGGGCAGACCCATTTAATAAGACCCTTGCAATTAAAGTGCATAAATGTCACACTCTGTGTTACACAGTGGTACCTCGAATTCTGGTTCTGGCAATTTAGACCTCTGAATTACAACTCTGAAAAAGAAATAAATGAAGACCTCCAAACAACCAAACGAGTTTCCCTAAGTCTCCAACCAAACCCTGCTCTCAAGCAATATGGCCTTTATAGCTCTCTTTTTCTTTTTTTCTTTCTGATTTTTCTAACCCAAAGGAGATTAGAAATTTTAACACACAGGATTGAAAGGAGATGGCTCTGAAAGAACTGAGACAGTGCTGCCAGCCAGCTTATGGCAGTGAATTCTGGGCTACATAGTTTCAGCTTGGTCCTTGGCCATTGGACCAAGTGGTAAGAGAGGAGGCCAGTTCACAAGAGAAGTTAAGAAAAGTGGTATTTGGGAGGTTGAGACAGGAGAATCACAGTTTCACAGCAACCTAGAGACCCTGTTTCAAAATGAAAAATAAAAAAGGGCTAGAGGTATAGCTAGGGGCTAGAACACTCCTGAGTTCACTCTTCAGTCACACACACACACACACACACACACACACACACACACACACACGGAGAAGAAAGAGAGATGGAGGGAGGGAAAGGAAAGAAAGAAATTAAAAAAAAATGTTTCTAAACTACAGGAACAATGAATATATACAAGGATGATCCTGTATCATAAAAAATTAAATGGTTGTCAGCATACTATTTAAAAACACAAGGCTTTTTAAAATGTTTTAATAAAAAGTAGAATATATTTTATTGCTTATAGTTTGTCATTATAAAGGCACATAGAACATTTCATACTTCAGTGTAGATTATTTTTTTTTAATTTGGAAAACATTAGGGAAAGTTTTATAGTAACTAACGCTAAAAAAAAAAAAAACCATACAATGTAGCCAAAATCACTCAGGATGGACACCTTAGAAGACTATTTATTCTTAGATACTTTGTTTTAAGTCCAGGTCTCTTAAAATAAGGATGTTCTTTTTCATTGATCTTAGTTATATAATGTATGTTGTCATCTGGAGTAAGGCACAGTTGCTCATATTTAACTGGTTTATTTTGTTAATGCGTCATTATAAGTGACCAAAAACATGGTACAGGAAGTTGTTTGTGTGTTTTTTCGTTGCTTATGCAACTTCCAAGCAGAAAATGTTCTTGAGACCAGATGGTAAAGAACAGTCAATTGCAACTTCTATTCTCCAGATGCATTGATGTTTCATGTCTTCTTGAAGCCAGTTCAAATACATTTGTAAATTCAAGTCTTAATTTTAGTAACCCTTTCACTTCTGCTAGATCATATTTCTACTGACAAAGAAATGAGTAAGGATATTTAATACAGGGTCTCTGAAGGTATAAGGGAACAGCAATGTCATGGCCATGGAGTTCAGCTGGGTAAAGGTTCATAGCTTGTTACATGTGCTTTGGACATACTGGGTCACTGCACTACAGTGACAATTATGTGTTTATGGTACCAAACCTATTCTCAACTTCGTCTCTTCCAATGGCACACTTTCTTAGGAAGGACAATTAAAAATATAACATTTACCCAGGGTTTTGACTTGGCATGTAGGTGTGCATGTGTGTGTGCGCCCGTGCACATGCATGCGTGTGTGTGCGTGTGTGTGTGTTTTGTTGTTTTTTTATCTGCTCAGCAATTTGGAAGTTTGCTTAGAACACAGATGAGTTAAGATAAAAAGCTGTTTTTCAAAAAATGTCTCTAGTAAGTAAAAATGAAGATACTATATCTGAATGAATGTGAAAAGTTGTCCCCTTGTATATTTTTAAAGCTTCCCAAACTATCCCCAGTTCTCAGCCAAACGCAGCCTACCCAGATTGTCTTTAGGAAAGTAGCAATTCACAGAGATTTGCAGTTAGCCGCATAGCAAACGGCGCTCTCTCTCTCCAGTCCCTGCTCACAGCGCTACCATTTTAGAATATGGTGAGATATGCCAGAGCCCTACCATCTGTTTAATGGGCTAATTATGTTTACCACATGCCTACTTCACAGGAATACCATGAGTGAGGTTGCCAAACATCATACAAATGTATATGTTTGTATATATTGATATATAAATATACACATAAATAAAATTGTATACATATATAGCTGCATCCAACATTTCTGAGCTTCCTTTCATCTTTTACTACCAGGCTACATCATGGCCCTTCATGTAAGCCTGGCTGGGCATTCTCAATCTGCGATCATGTACAGTAGGATCATCAGACTGACAGGGACCCTGTGATTGAGGGACTTAGAGACAGTAAAATTCAGACTCAATACACATACGTCTGTCTTTGCCTATTTTAGCTGTGCCCCTATTCTGCCTACTAAAACATTTTACCTTCATAATTAATGCAGTCCGGCCTTATAAATGTGTTTTGTGTCCAATGTCTTAGTGCCTTCTTGTGAGAAACAGAGAATTTTATTTTCTTTATTGAAAAGGCAGACCACTCTAAAACAGTCCCTTCAGTACAAGACTGCACCTTTTCTGTACACGGCTACAACTTTATTCTTACATTCTCTATCACTCTGTTCTGAGTGATAGCATTTTCCTCTTATGAGGACCCTGAGACCCTTGACAGTCTTTCGGGTGGTCTCTGAACACTTCCCAGTGACTCCCATTATTCCAGGAACCAGTTAGCACTTGCTACCCATGAAAATTATCACTGGGTCCCAAACTGGGCCAACCAAGGAGCTTCTTGATAATGAGGCATAGCTAGGTGTGTCCAAGGGGTTTGGAGCAGTAAAAGGAATCAAACAGAGAGCATTTTGGATGAAGGGAATTAAACCAGCATAGGAATGGGGCAGGGATGGAGAGGAACGAGTCATCGGTAACCAGAGCGCCTAGTCAGGATATGGTATAAGATCCAGACATTGAGTTCTCTGTGTGGCTCCTTGTCCTTGTAAAGCTGGCTCCCCAAGCTCCAGGGCTCCTTAGCTTTGAGGGTGCATGAGCCTGAGCTATCAGGAGAAATCTTCATGTCTGCACACCAGACTATAAGCCAAGTATTCAGCATTCTTTTTGAAAATGAAAAGCAATAACAACATATGAAACTACCACTGACACAACATTACATTTAGTCTTTTCTGAGATGCTGGGGTATTTTAAAAGCTTCTCTTCTCTCTCTTCCTGAGCATTAGGATGTTTTCTTATACTGCTTTAACTGGAGTAAATTATTCAAACAGAGCTGTTTTGTTTTATTTGTTTTTGTTTTTGCAGCCTTATGCTTATCAGGGATTTTATAAACATGTTGGAAGAGAAAAATCGCCAGGACATAAATAACCTCATCAGCTAAGCTTGCAGGAACATGGGTGAGGGCCTTATAGGAAGATGAAGAATCTTCATCAGCACAGAATGACCGGGTTTTTATCTTAGGCATAAGTGATTTTAAATGAGACATTGATAAGTGAAGAAAGGGAAAATATTCCCCTTATTGTTTTCTTGTGTGCATGAGGCAAAAATCACCTGAATATTTACTCTGTGGATTCTTGACCCCAAACCTACCTCCCAATGCAAACCACATAGACAGAGATCCGGAGAAAGCAAAGGTTTACCAAATCAAGAGAAGGGGAAACCACTCTTTCATCATTTCTTATCATCAAATGTTATAACTAGGAAGAATCTTAAAAACCATGCAGTCCAGCGCTCCCACTTTACATATTAGAGTATGTGAGTTTCGTGACTGGCGTAAGGTCTTGCAACAGTTTGCAGACATGGCTGCTGATCAGATCTTCTGATGGAGATAGTCAGCTGCCTTCAGCCAAACCAGTCAATAATTTCTCCATTTTCTCTGTAATCATTTTAGAGAATTCTAACTTTTTTTGCCTTGTGAACACTGATTTTTGTATCCTAATTACCAAGTGAGCGCTCAATTAATTGCTTTGAAGTTTATTTTATAGTAATTAATTGCTAGATTCCTATAAATGGTGCTAAAAATGAAGATGAGTTTGTACAAGTACCTGAGTAGTCTAAAAACACAAAGAAGTGCACGACATTAACATATATGCCTCCTTTTTTTATACTACATATAAAAACAGCCTAACCATATTAAATTTTTCAAGTGTCCAGTTTTCCAGACAGTTGTTGGAACATGTAAATAGATAAGATCAGAGTTGCTCATATGGCCCTCTGAGTTGTTCCTGAGACGTATGTATGTATTTATTTATTTATTTACTTACTTATTTGTGTGTGTGTGTGTGGTACTGGGAGTGGAACCCAGAGGTTTTCTACCTCTGGGCTATACTCCCAGACCTATTTTATATTTTATTTTTGAAACAGGGTCTCACTAAGTTGCTGAAAGCCTCACTAAGTAGCCGAGGCTGGCTTTGAACCTGCGCGATCCTCCTGTCTCAGCCTCCCAAGCGCGGGGATTACAAGCATACGCCACCACACCTGGCTTCCTGAGATGTTTTTAGACTGTTGTGCCTTTTTAATGGAGGCATTGACAGTGCCATCCATTTCACGAGTCGTTCTATCATTAGTAGGGCCAGTTGCCTACCAGGTTCAAAAACAGCTGCACTTAGTTGTTTTGTTTTTTGGTTTTTTTTTTTTTTTTTTGTGTGTGTGTGTGTGTGTGTGTGTGTGGGTCTGGGGATGGAACCCAGGGGCATTCGACCTCTGAGCTATAACCCTTGCCCTATTTTTTTATTCTTTATTTTGAAACAGGGTCTCACTGAGTGGCAGAGAGCCTCACTAAGTAGCTGAGGCTGTCTGCAAAGCACGATCCTCCAGTCTCAGCCTCCTGAATGCTGGGATTACAAGTGTGTGCCACGAGGCCCAGCTTGCACTTAGTATGTTGCTGATATTCTGTTCAGTGTTGGAGGAGAAAGAACATGGTGAGAGTCTGCAGTCCAGTTCCCTTTTGTCACTCTAGAGCCCATCACCACAAATAGACACTCAATATATGATTATTGAGAGAGGCAGAAAAAAGTATATATACATGTATATATGTGGGTCATTCGAAAACATTAACTCCAAGCTTTTGATACAGTAATGTGTGGTTTGTTGTATCACATATGGTTATTACAGTCTACTTGTCCAGCAATACTTCTGAAATACTCTTTATTATTGCAATGCAAAATATTACAATAGTCCATTTTCACATTTTTAATGTGTATGGCCCACTGAGTCCTGCACCAGTGCCAACAACACTGAACATAGTGCCCTGAAATTTTCAGGTGGGTTAGAATCACCACCCAGATGCACAAAATTCTTAAGCCTGGGTTTTGAGGCCAAGAGAAGAGGAAGAGGCAACTTTCCTGCTCCTCCATAAGTAGAAACCTTTTGATAATTTATTCACAGCAGTTACAGCACATAGCTTTTTGTGAAGAAAACCTGTGGTGTCTCAGGGCTGTTTTTGTTAAATGTTTAGTCCACTAGAATACGAACTCTAAGAACAGTTTAATTCACAAAGAGCATGAAATAAACAGAAAAGCCCAACCCTAACAGCTATGTTCCACTATTGTGATCCTGGTGATGTAGGGAAATGTAGTGGTCAAGATCCATCCCCACTCTCTGCACTTAGAAGCCATGCCCTAATGGAACGTAGCAAAGACCACCAGAAAAAAGAGGTAGAGATTCTATGATCAAATCCAGCCAGGTTTGCAGGTAGAGATAATGGGATATTAATGGTTTCCTTTTTTTTTTTTTTTTTTTTTTTTTTTTTTTTGCAGTACTGGGGATGGAACCCAGGGGGCATTCTACCTCCAAGCTACACCTCCAGCCATATTTTTATTCTTTATTTTAAAACAGGGTCTCACTGAGCTGCAAAGGGCCACACTAAGTAGCTGAGGCTGGCTGAGAACCGTAATCCTCTGATCTCAGCCTCCCAAATGCTGGGGATTACAAGTGTGCGCCACCACTCCCGGCTCTGGTTTCCCTTTTTTTAAAAATTCTTTTTCTTCTGTTTCCTTGCTTAATTTAAAAGTCTTTTGCTTATGGATTTCCAAAAAAAAAAAAAATAGAGTAAACTCTGTTTTGAGGGAACACACAATTATTTGACATATAACTAGCTCATCATGGCTTTTTTTTATCCCTAAACAATTGAGAAGCATGTAGAATAGTCAGGTACAGCGTCTCCGAGTGGGCGTGTCCTAGGATATTCTTTGGTTTAAACTCGTCTAGTCCACTGCTTCATGTTACTGAACAAACAAAACAGGGAAGAACGTTTTCCTTCTATGGTCCTAGCACAAATGAGTGGCAGGATGTAACCTCCATCTGTAATTTTCCATGAAGTTCTCCCACAGTCCAATTTATGTGATACCTAGAGCTGCTTGCTCCTGGGACTGTACACTAAAAATATGGACTGCAGTTAACTTTTCTTAGAATTCATTTGATAGAACAGTGAAGACATGGGTACATATATGTGATGAATTTGTAATTTTTTTCTTATAAACTTTTTTATGTGTGTGTGGCACTGGGGACTGAGCCAAGTGAGCTGCTCCTCCAGCTTTTTATTTTATTTTATTTTATTTTATTCTTTTTTTGCAGTACTGGGAATGGAACACCTGGAGCATTCTATCTCTGAGCTACACCTCCAGCCCTATTTTTTATTCTTTATTTTGAAACAGGGTCTCATTGAGTTACAAAAGACCTCACTAAGTAGTATCTGAGGCTGTCCACAAACCACGATCCTCCTGTCTTAGCCTCCCTATGCTGGGATTACAAGTGTATATCACCATGCCCAGTTCCTTATAACCTTTTCAACTTGCTATCCATGCCCTATTTCTTTTCTCAACCAAATGAGCAATTTAAAGAAAAGCTCGTCCTTGTAATGTCTTAAAAGCCATGTTTCAGTCTCACCTGTTGGAGCTCATGTATGAAAAGATGTCACCATCTACCACAAGCCAGAGAGTATTCTAAGGGGAAAAATATAAGTTCACAGATGCAGAATTATCTCCCCAAAGAAAGTGGCTTAGGTAACAAACAGTGCCTGATACTAGATAGCTTGCACGGGGGGACACCACAGCCAGGTTTTCTGTTGCTTTTCAGTCTCTGGGATTTTACATTATGATTATAGTCAAAAGCCTTTGGAACATACTCTCTGGTCAAACAAAAAGGAGAGGAGAAAAAGTTCTCTGAAAATTAAATCTGGGCAGCGTAAGTTACCAGCCAATCCAGTAAAATAACCAGCCCCCTCCCCCCTGGGTTCTGGGTTTGGGGTTTTCATACAGAAGTGTTAAGAGAAGCCAGGCTTGGTGGCGCACGCTTGTAATCCCAGCATTCGGGAGGCTGAGACCAGAGGATCGCAGTTCACGGACAGCCTCAGCTACTTAGTGAGAGCCTCCGCAACTTAGTGAGACCCTGTTTCAAAATAAAGAATAAAAAATAAGGCAGGGGGCGTAGCTCAGACGTATAATGCCCCTGGGTTCCATCTCCAGTACCACACACACACACAAAAAAAAAAGTGTTAAGAGAAGGTGTCTGTCTGGTTTGTTTGGTTTTTTGTTTTTTGTTTTTTGGGTTTTTTTTTTTTTTTTTTTTGCTGTTTCAAATACTTAAAGGAAGAATACTTGTTTCTTACCAATCACTAAACTAGCTCAAACATTACTGGTCATTGGATACCATGATGCATGAATGTTCAATACATTTTAAAATACAATGACTTCAATCATGCTGTCCCTTCATCCCTCTACCTCCTCCTTGTCTATCACACTGTAGGGTGAGGCACTGAGAGTGGAGTGTGTGTGTGCATATGTGTGTGTGAGAGAAGGTGTGTGTGTGTGTGTGTGTGTGTGTGTGTGTGAGAGAGAGAGAGAGAGAGAGAGAGAGAGAGAGAAGAGAAGAGGAGAGAGAGGAGAGAGAGAGAAGTGTGTGTGTGTGTGTGTGTGTGTGTGTGTGTGTGTGTGTGAGAGAGAGAGAGAGAGAGAGAGAGTGTGTGTGTGTGTGTGTGTGTGTGTGTGTGTGTGTGTGTGTCTGGGAGGTAGACAGATTCCCTACCTGGAAATGGCTTGCTATTATTAGACGTTCAGTTACCAGGGGTTATGTAAGACAATTGAAGCTCTGTTTTTTAACAGAGACATGATTCATGCTGCTTGTAGTAACAGTAACCACCTCCGAACGAGACAGAAACCAGACACAGACAAAGGCTGGAGAAATCAATGCCGACTCGGTACAGCCATTCTCCTGATACCCTCTGCTATTCAATCAGAGCACTTAGGTTATCAGGAGAGGAGGCTCCTGCTAATTCTGGATTTTTTCTGTCTCCTGAGGCTGCCAGGTGAAATCATGTGGGCTGGAGCTGTATACTGGGGAAAACTGGGTCTCGGGAGCAGTGACGTCTGCCCTCCCTCCCTAGGGTCTCTCCAGTGTTCAAACACTCCGGGAAGAACAGCGAATGTCACTCATGCCGCGGTGGCTCAGAATCCTCTGTGGCTTCTAGTCAGAAAAGCCGGAACTTGAGTGCTCGGCTCAGCCACTGAAGTAACTTTGCTGGAGTGATGCTTTGTACATGCTGGGATAGGAGCAGAGGGAGCAGGATTCAAGCTGGTGCCACAACTTTACCACAGCTTCTCCCCAAGCCCCAGCAGCAGGCCATCAGCTCCCTCTCATACTCGAGACCCTTTCTGGTCCCTCCACACCGCGTGGACTTGATCCTCTGCAGAATCCAAAGCACTTCCATGTACGTCTGCTTACTTTAGCCTCCCAGTCTCATGAGCTAGGCAGAGCACTCACAGTCATCAATACCGTTTTACAAGTGAGAGATTTCATAGCTTGAAGGTATTATGCCATTCATTGATTCCTTGCTCATGATTTTATCTGTGGGAAAAATAAGGCTTGGAAAAGCCAGCGACTTGACTAGAATCACATTGCTCATCAGAGCCAGTAAGACAAGGCGAATCTTTTGGTACCCCATCTAGAGCTCAGATTTCGGCAAAGCTGACTGACAACCATAGACTTTTTGAAAAAGAAAAAGTAACTTTCAGCTGAAAAGTTTGGTTTTAGCTTAAACTCTACTATGCATTAGCTGGGCAGCGTAAAGTGCCCTCTCCTCCCTGTCTATCCGGCCCCAGTTCCGGAGCTTTCATCTAAGCCAGGTGATGGTAAGAACTTGTTCTTACAGAAGGTTTATGAAATACCACCTGACCTTTCAAGTGTCTAAATCGATGTAAAGCATTGTCTATGATGTCACCCTTCCCTGCCAAGGGTGACATCTCAGAAAGAGATGTTGTTAGGAATCTTAATTTCAGACTAGCACAGAATTTTCTATTTATGAAATTCTTGCCAGTAGTCTACCTCACATCTATACCTATTTTAAGGCAAACATAAGGAAACACTCTCATAAAATATTTTAAATAAATATTTTGTTCGTATAACCCTTTTTCTCAAGGAGGATAGTAGAATTCTTCAGACTATATATTTATTTATTTATTTGTTTGTTTATTTATTTATTTTTCTGTCCTGCTAAAACATAGAAGTCATTTTGCTCCTGCAGTTTTAAGGAGGAAACATACCTTCTTTTCTTGGACATAATAAAACTCCCTGACTGGGCATGAAGAGACTAAATTTCCAGTTCTAACATCACTACAAACTCACTATTAGAGAGCCTATTAAGTCCTGACTTCAGATAATATCTAATCTGAAAAACGCAAAGCCTGTAGTATCTAGTTATTACAGACTTGCCCAAGAAACCCTGCTCTTGCTCGGGTGTGCTATGGCATAAAAGAGTTTTATGGGAACGATGGAATTTGCTGTTTGTAGGTTTCATGTTATGCAAGTGGCTATCAAGATACCTGGGCTTACACAATGTAATGTGTCTCCAGACTGACTCAGAGAGATAGGGGTTGGAATATGTGTGGAAGGCAGCATCACATTCCACAGATACTTGCTGCGTGCCCTGTATTCCAGGCACAGTAGTGACAGTGGGTCCTCTCCTGACCCTGCTCCTGACTCCCAGGTAAGAGAGAGCAGCCTTTTGCTTTTCATCACATTGCCCTGATTTAGTGGGCACAAGTGGAAATTCCATCACTGATACAAAGGCATTTATCCCTATGGCTCCTATCACGGATCCTTTGATATTCTTAGATTATTCAGCCCTTCTCCTCATTTGGTGTCAACTTAATGTAGATTCTTGACTTCACTTAAGAGCATAGGTGCCTTTGCTCTTCTAGTTCCAGTCCTTATCCAACGTTTTGGACACATACAGGAGCATTGACAGGGTAATGACAGTGATGATGGGCGGTGTTTCTTCCCAATAAAGTAGTGATGCTCCCTCTACTACCTGCCCCCCACAGAAATCAAATTTCCACTTCTTGTTCTACAATGTCACCCATTTCTGTCTATGCCAACCAATAACATGGCCATAACAAAGGTCTGCACCAGGTACTGGAACTTCCAGAATAAATAAAATAAGTCTGTGCCCTGGTGCATTTAGGATATAGCAAAACAGGCATTAAACTATAGCCATTTATCAAAGTGCTGAGTGTCAGAGGTCAATATGGGTCTTCCCTCACAGTGAAAAGTTCCACTAGTGATATATCATTACATATAGAACTTGAAGGAGAAGAAAGGCCTGGGGATTAGAAAACATGACAAAGTGTTCTACCATGCCAAAATGGTTTGTTTAGGAGCTCAAATGTACTTTCTGAGACAGATGTACTATCTGACACCCTATGAGTTAACTGGTTCATACCAAATGGAGTATTGATGGGATAGAAATCTGAAAGGGCATATTTGAAATAGATTCATTTTGAAATAGATTCATATTTGAAATATGATCGTCATGCCCAAGCTGAAGAGCTTGGAAAAAGGGGAGAGCCATTAAACCATTTTCCCCCTAAGTGTGTTCTAAGATTAATAAATGTTCTATTAAAAAGGAGGTGGAGCTGGGCGTGGTGGCACACGCTTGTAATCCCCGCACTTGGGAGGCAGAGACAGGAGGATTGCACAGGTTCGAAGCCAGCTGCGTGTGCTGGCTTAGGAGACCCTGTTTCCAAATAAAAATGTAAAAATAGGTCTGGGAGTGTAGCCCGGAGGTAGAAGGGCTTCCAGGAACCCCAGTACCACCAAAAAAAAAAAAAAAAAAGGAGGTGGAAAGCAGGCTTTAATCCAGTAAGCTTGGATAGAGATGGGGTCTTCAGCACGTTTACTATCTTATATGCACTATAAGTTTGCGAGTGACAAGCAGTATGCACTCTTTCCTAAATTTACTTGACCAAGGCACTTTGTTTGAAATACAGCTTGAAGTTCTAGTATCCTGTGAAACTCACTTTGAGATATACCACCTGAAAGGAATTTGAAGGGTAGGAGTTGAAAATAGGGTGCGAAACTGTGCTGTGATGATTAATCTAGTACTGTTAGAAGTGGACATGCCATCAACTACAGAAGAGTTATCACTAACGAAGCCAAAGGGAAAAACAAATATCAGAAGTATAGAGGAGAACCTACAAGGAAAGAAAAGGGAGTGTAGAAAGAGGTGGAGCCCTAGCTGGAGGAAACACAATGCTGAAGATTCAGAGATATCAAAGGAGATGTGAATGAGGAGGGTGGCAATAGGGAATCACAGTTGATAAAACTAAGAGGATGCCCTGCACATAGACGGTCAGGGAAGAGAGGAAATTATTGAGGCTGCTATTAAATGGCTGATCATAAAGTGAGGTGAACCTGGACAAAGACATCTGGTAAAGCCAGCAGGGGCCAACTGAGGGACCAGGCAAAAAGAATGGGCTGCTTAGACATTAGGAAAAGTGAGTTTACAAGTGAGGGTTGAAACACTTGAGGTCAAATGTGAGGCCCCAGAAGAGTCATTTAGAATGAGGGTGAGGGCTAAGTAGTATCTGGAGAAAAAGAGTGGTGAAAGTCTGTTGAAAATAAGTGATAATGACTTTAGGGATTCAATAATTAATCAGTTGTATAGAGGGAGAACATAAATCAAGTGTGGAAGGTCTTGAGAAAGTGCAAATCAAGCTCAAGAAGGCATTAGAGGCCATGATGGAAAGTCAGCCTGTGGTGAGGACTCTAATGAAGAGGACCAAGATCAGCGGTTTAGTGATTGCAGACTAGGAATAGGGGAAGCCCCAGGGCATCGGAATTAAAACCTGACCTTAAACCCTGCTACCCTTGTGCTTCATGACCTATGGCAAGTAATCACCATCCCCAAACAGTTCCCGCGTCCTCCTCTATAAAATAGAAAAGTAATTCCCACCTTCAACGAGTAGTTGTAAGAAATAAAGTTAATGAATGAAAAGGCACAATGTCTGCCACACAGTGAGCATTTAGTTAATGGCAATCCCAATCGCTGTGGAGCTCGGGGGGGGGGGGGCAGAAACAGCGATGCTCACTCTGAGTTTGGTATTTGAGGCAAGGCCCCTGCCATGTTTTTCAGTACCTGTCTTCCGTTTAGCTGCCAACAGTCATAGTTAGTCCAGACCACAGTCACCACAAAGAGCTGGGCCATAAATTGTGCCCATGTTAGAATCCTAGTTACAAAGTTTAAATCGACCTTATAACCAGGCCCTGTGGCCAGCTTACTGGACTGAAAGATTTTGGTGTAAAATGACTTAGAGGAGGGCAGAATCCCATCACCAGGTATTCATTAAAACCAAGAAATCATCCTGGCATTATTCATCACCTGATCGCACAGATCTCTTATTTTAAACAAGAACCAACTGTACCTGAAATGTGAAGGCTCTTGGGATGTGCAGCTCTTATTAACAGAGTTTGTGAATTGTCAAAAAGGAATCAAGAGGTCTCTATGGAGAAAATTAACATAGATTTATTGTGACAAACAGTAGGACTATGATATCCCTTTCTGTTGGCAGGGCCATCCCAGGGGTCTTCAAGCCAGTGGGGGTGTTTCTTCTGGACATGGGTATTAGCCAGTGGTTAATTAAGGAACTAAAATTTAAAAAGTGAAAGAATTCTTCCAGCATCAGGGAGCTGGCAATGGGGTCCTGATTAGTCTGTCTGGCCACGATGCCTTTGGTGCTTTATTCATTAAATAGTTTTTTCACCAGTTTCACCAGAGGTGGGATTAGTGGTTGAGACTTGGGAATTTGTTTCAGGTAATTAGTTAAAAAGTTAAAAGTCAAATAGATTTCTTTAACAGGTTTAATGGTTTAACAGGTTGATGAGCTACTTAATTCCCACATTGTTCTTCTCAGGGGATTATTGGAATTTTAAGGGACCTTAAAAATTGCAAAATCCACCTCCTCTTTTTACAGATGGAAAAGCCGAGCCACATAGAGGTTAAATGACTCATCTAAGGCCATAACAACTAGTTCTGTGGTTTTACTTTCTCTTTGCTTAGTCTTACTCCTTTTCACTCTTCCTTTTTCCCCTCTAACATTATATTCCCTACAATCACCTCTTTGCTGATTATTTCTTGCATTTACCCTTGTTTTATGAAATCTCCTGTGCCTCAAATTATAAGATGGAGGGTCTCTGTCAATTAGTAACCCCTTACCACTACATTTGGGGCAAAGAAATGAGGAAAGTGGAACAATTTTAAATTTACTGTGATCTTTGAGACAGCTTTATCTACACCTGGGAATTGCTGTTAGACAATTAAGGTTAGTAAAACTCATTGAATTTCTCAGAGGAAAGGTGTTATTTGAATTACCAGATAATTATTGTTAAAAATAACAATAATGTAAAAAAGGAACATTGCATGCCAGTGACAATATCATTTTGAATTTCCAAAGGTTGGGGTGAGCCCAAGGGGATCTAGAAACAATTATTTTTCACAATGTGCTCAATGCTAGAAACTCTTTGAATTCTGTATGATGCCTGAATGACCCGACAAACTGGCCCAGAATCAGAAGCCAGTTGTGACATTGAGCTATTACTAAGTTATTTGACGTCAGCTCTTTTGAAAACAACCTCCTATAGGAAGGAGAGTGTCAGACATAAGACCTCTGGTACCCAGACTGGTAGCATCAGCATCACCTGGGAGCCCATTAGAAATGCAGAATCGCAGACTCCACCCCAGACATGCTGAATCAGAAATCCTGGGTGATTCATTTGCTCATTAGCGTTTAAGACTGATATAAGACATTCTCATCCTCAATTAGAATGGAAGCAGGCAGGAACTATTCTTATTGATAGTTTCTAAAATCATTCCTTCACCTGAGGTTTGTGCTCCCAGATCTTTCCAGCAGTTCTGCACTATCATGGAAATAACAAGCGTCTTCCTTCTGCTGAGATCAGAGTGGGAACTAGCAACGTAGCCTGCGGTGTTGGAACAGTAGAGAAGAGAGCACAGATTTAGAGTCAGAGAGATCTGGGTTTGGAGTCTTGGACTGTTCTTATATGAGTTCACAGAGTCACTTTTCCTCATCTATACAATGGATGCAATAATATGTACAGCATGGCTATGAGGATTCAGTGACAATGTATTTGTATATAAAAATGCCTGGTACCATACCTGATAAAATTTAAATAATAAGCAGAAGCTATTATTACTGGTTACCTTTTTTTTGTCAGCTTTAGTCATAAGAGCATTCTCTAATTTTAGAATGATTTGGTGTGAGTTCTAAGAAATGGGAAAGGCCACACTGAAATAAGACCTCTGTAGAAAGTTCCCTCCAGTGATCTGTGGCGGCGTGTTACATAACCGCTCTGCTCCATAAGGGCTCCGAGACAGATCTACAGAGACACCGACAGTGCAACAGGCTGGGGAGAAGTGACCCTCTGCCGGTTCCCACCTCTGACACAATCGAGAAACTTGCCAGCTGGGTTCCAAGAGCCGAGTCTTTATTACAATGATGATGTAAGAAGAGAGAGGACAGCTGGCTTTCCCGATTCCAGGGAGAATTTGTGGCACCAGCAGTCCCTCAAAATAATCTTTTGACTTCAAAACTGAGTCCACTGGATATGGAAGTCATTAAAAGGGAATAAATATGAAACCCCATGAAGTCATTTTCACTGAGTCTTTTTCAGAGTGTAACCACCCTTTAAGCAATAAAACATACCACACCAGCAGTAGCTCTGATTAATAGATCCTCAGGTGTATGGGCAAAAGGGGAAACAAGGAGAGGGAGAATAGGTGACAATTTGCTGAAAATTTTGAAGATCATAGCAACAGGCTATGGGGTGAGAAAAGAGGGTTTGATTAAAGAACAGAAAGATGTTATGGCTGTATTTAATTATAAAATACACAATTTAAATCAAATGTTAGATAAATTGAAAAATGGACACTTGTTGAATCACACAAAGGATTTATATGTTACCAGGTCATTTTTTATTGCAAAGTATTAGACGTATCGAACAATGATTTCTTTTATCATTTAAATATATTTGTCAGGGGAAAAAAAAGGAGAAGGAAGTCCTACCAGGTGAAATGATGCTCTCCATCCCAGTGGTGGGTTAGGAAGAACAGTGAAGAGCTCAGGAGCCCAGTTTGCCGTTTCTGTGTCCACTGGAGTGTTGCTACTCAGTGGCTGCCCCCGTGCATCAGCATGGCTCCACCACACCAGCCCAAAGAGTTTGATTAATGCAGCCACGTTTTCCCTCTAGTGAGGAGCAGGTGCTCACCTGGGAGATGCAGAACAAGTCTTGTAGTACTGTAGACTACCGCTGAAGAGCAAGCTTTTCTGGCCAAGTAACAATGTCTAAGATCCCGTGGAAAACTCGGTTTTTCTCACTGAGCGCTTATCCCACAGCCTGTTTGGTTGGACTTTTCATCCTTAGGCGAGAGAAAGTGGTTCTATTTGAGAATAAGGATAGAGGGGAAATTAAACAGTTAATGTTCCTTTCTTCACAAGGAAACAAGGCAAGAAAATGAGAACAGACTTGGGGGCAGTCATCTGCACATTTCTGGTAGTAAATTGGCACAATAAAGGGAAAAACAAGAAAAAAATCTAAACAAACTTAGCGCATGAATACTGGGCAAAGCTAGGTAGAAAATGAAGTGTGAAGACTGTCATTTGTCTATATTTCCATAAAGCGATGAATTTAGCCATAGACGCAGTGCAGCCTCGTCTCACCAAGAACGGCAGCACAACCCACAGCTTTTCCGAAGCATGAGAAATTTCTTCATTCTGATGTTCAGCCTGAGTTTATCACTCCAGTGGTATTTACAATATTGTCATAATTATTTCTGCTGGTAATGTTAGAAAAATTTCCTTCCTTATTTTTTTAAATCCACCCTCATTTTTTAGACATTATTTAACTATAAAAAGATACCTACTAGTTCTGTTCGCTGAAGCAAATAAGTGAGACAAGTTTGTTATTTTTTGGACCATATATATCCGTGCAGACTGCGTAGCCAGACTTCTCTCTGTCTCTGGTCAGGTAATTATTGATGGTCCACTTCACCTATTGGTGCCAAGTAAGCACTGACAGATATTCAGAGATGTGGCCTTTTACTTGAGTTACCCTTGCTCTGCCACAAATAAGTATGTGACCTTGAGGCAGAAATGGTGGTTGAGGCCTATAATCCTAATACTTAAGAGGCTGAGACAGAAGGATCCCAGGTTTGAGGCCAGTGCATGTAGTAACTTAGCAGGACACTGCTTCAAAATACAAAATAAGGCTGGGGATGTAGCTCAGTGTTAGAGCTTCCCTGGGTTCAATCCTGTGTGTGTGTGTGTGTGTGTGTGTGTGTGTGTGTGTGTGTGTGCGTGTGTGTGTAACATTAAGCAAATTTCCTTAATCTCTTCATCTGCAAAATTAAGATGTTGATATAGATTAGCTTTAAGGTCTTTTAAGTCCATCCTCAGCTCTTCTATGACTCTTAAGCAAGATTCATTATTCCTTTTGAATTCAGTTCAGCAGACAGCAGCTGGGCACAGACTCAAGTGCACACTACAGGGTGCTGCAGAGGCAAGAAAAAGTGATTCTTGTCCCACCCATCATAAAGTGGCCTGGCCAGCACCCGCGTAACAAAAGCCTAGTTAACAAGAGGGAAACCTAAGAAATTTATTTGATAAACCAGAAGTGGTTGTGCACGATTGTAGTCCCAGTACGTGGGAGGCAGGAGAACTGCAAGTTCAAGAAAAGCCTCAGCAATTTATGGAAAACTTGTTTCAAAATAGAAAACAAAAGGCGTTGGGATTGTAGTTCAGAGGTAGAACCATGTCCCTGTTTCAATGCCCAGTACCAGTAAATAAGTTAGTAAGTATGTAAATAAAATAGTATGAATGAATGAAGACCTAAAGCCCCAGGGGGAAACTCTACATTTTTATGCTTGGGTTCCATGAAGCTTGGATACTTGTATAGGAATATGATTGGACAAAAGGGGTATGACCTAATGGTAGTAAACAGTGCAGAAGCCCGGCGAGGCCTGTCTGTTCAGATTCTTGCTGGCCTCTCTGTGCAGCATTTCTTCCTCCTGAGTATGGGCAGGACCCCTTCTGGATTGGTGGTCTTATGATCTACTATCAGCAAGGTAGGTCAGAAAATTTTTTTTGGCCAGCTCCAAGTTGGAAAGCAGGCGAAGATTAGAGTAATATATTTAAGCTCCATGGCTTGCTTTTGGGAAAAGGGATTTTGTTTTCTATAACCCTGCCTTGGGGAAGAGAAATTCTAGTTTCTGTGGTTTGCCTCAGGGGAGAAAGGAAGCAGGAGACGGGAGGACAAGGGAGGGTCAGAGAGAAACTTTGCTTCCTCAGACTCTTCTAAGGCCTCCATTTTGGTGTACTGTTCTCTGGACCCCAACAGAGTGAAAACTGTCTCTACTTTAAAAGAGTTTATGGACCGTAATCATTAGAGTCGATATGCAAAGAAAGTAGTGTAAATGCGTGCTCGAAGCAGGACATGGTGGCACATGCCTATAAGCCCAGTATGTGGGAGGCTAAGAAAGGAGGGGCTCGGGTTTAAGATCAGCCTCAGCAACTTAGCCAGACCCTCAGCAATTGAGTGAGACGTTGTTTCAAATGAAAAAAGAAAAAGGGCTGGGCGGGGTAGGGTAACTCAGAGGTTGAAAGCCTCTGTGTTGAATCCACAGTGCCGCAAAAATAAATAAATAAATAAATAAATAAATAAATAAATAAATAAATAAATAAATATGTGTTTGAAGACTCAAGAAGATAAGAAGATTCCCTTGGAAAAAATCCTTCTTTAAATGCAGGAGCATTTCATGGCCCATACGAAGCTGTAGGGGAACATTAGAAAAAGAGGGGGAAAAACACAAACATGGTAGGAAATAATGCACATCTGCTAAAGCACAGGACTATATAGTGAAGATGAGAAGGGGAAATTAGATTGGGGTCACATTACAGCAACCTTGAATGCCAAAATGACAAGTGTGAAGTTAAGCCAGTAAGCAAAGAGGATTTTGAGGAAGGAGGGATGTGTTTAGCTAATACTTTCAGACATTCAATGCCGTGTTGGGGTGAAGAGTGGGTTAAAGGTAAAGAGAAACTAGAGAAATGAAGGCAGTTAGAAGACTTTTACAGAAGTCTTGGGAGTAGGTGGCAAAGAAATAGGTTTGTGTTGGGGGTAGAAAACAAGTTTTAATTCAAGATACAAGCAGAGTAAAAACCACAGCATTTGACAGCTGACTATATATGGGAATCAGGAGAGAGAAAAAGGAATTAAAGATGATGCCTCAATTGTAGGTCCAAGAAACTGGACAGAGATGGTACCATGGGAAGTAGAAACTCTGGAGAAGGAAGGGATTTTTGAAGAAAAAGCAGCGATTCTATTTTAAACTTCCTGACTTGGAATAGCCTATGTAATATTTGATAGAGATGTAAGCCTCTCAAAATTAGAGGCCCTGAATTATTCATCTTTTCCAGGTGCCTAATAGATACTCTCTGAACACAGAAGGAACAAATGAATGACTGTACCAGTAGCCCACTGCTGTTTAAAACGTGGGTCTGTGACTCTGGAGATGAGCAGAAACCAGAGAGCAGTGTGGACACTCGCTATGGAGAACTGTTTGTTGAGGTCCTGGAAGTTGGGATTAGGCAAAGCCTTAGGGGAGAATCTTCAGAAAAGACTCTATTAAAGAATACGTGAAGGGAGAAAAGCCGGTGAAGGAGACAGAAGAGGAAACTAAGCAGGAGGAGGACAGTTGGGATAATGAGGTGTCCCCAGGCAAGGGGAGGAGAGTTTCAGGAATGAGGTGGTCATTGGAGGCCAATATAGCCAAAAGGGTGGGGCTCAGCAAAAAACCACTGTTTTGAAAAAGCTGAGACTTGTAAGAGGCGATTCTGTAGCCTCGCAGGCTGAACTCCTCCCAATTAGAAGACTCGAAAGGAAGTGGAAACTTTGCAAGCAAGAGCAGAAAGCAGGCAAAAGCATGGAATGTGGCCAGGTCAGTGGGAGTCTTTAAAATGGGTCAGAACTGAGCAATAGAGAGAGAGAGGCTAAAGGGAATAAAAAATACCAGACGTGACATGTGGTATAGGTACATACTGGAGTACTAGTCAGCCTTTAAAAAGAAGGAAATCCTTTTCTTTGCCACAGCATGACTGAACCTGGAGGACATTATATTAAGTGAAATAAGCCAGACACAGAAAGACAGATACTTCATGATATCATATCTATATAGAATCAAAAGCGTTGAACTCATAGAAGCAGAGAGTGAAAGGGTGGTTACCAGGGACTGGGGAGATATCGGTTCAAGACTATAAAATTTCAGTTAGATAGGAGGAATAAGTTCAGAGGTCTCTTGTTCATCAAAGGGCCCATAATTAATAACATTATGTTGTATACTTGAAAGTAGGTATTCTCATAACAAAAATTTATCAATATGGGAGATAATGTATATGTTAACTGGTTTGATTTAGCCATTGCACAATGTAGACATATACAAAACTTATGTTGCATATCATAAGTATGTACAATTTGTTAATGTACAATTTGTACAGTATGTACAATTTGTTATGTACAATTTGTACAGTATGTACAATTGTACAATTGTACAGTATGTACAATTGTACAGTATGTACAATTTGTAAATAACAATAAGTAAATAAGTAAGCATGATAAATAGGAGGGGTAGAACATCTAAAGAATGAGCTGTGGCGATTGCAAAAGACATCATTCCCGCTTCCTCTACCCTCGCCTCCCACTCAGCTACTAGGTCAGAGCCACAGAAATCAGCTATATGGGCCCAGCATGGGCAGGGTGTCGTGGGTGTCCTGGCCCGCACAGGCTGTCAGGTAGAAATCTTGAAGACAAAGCCTTGATGCCACCAGCTCTTGACCTGCCACCCTCTGGTGCAGAGATGCAGAATCTGCCTCTGGGCCAAGCCCCACATTTTCATCTCTACCAAAACAGAAGATTGCCAGCCACCATTGCCTGCTCATTAACAAAGGTGCATTTGTTTGTTGTTTATGCCAGATGCAGCCGCTCTCTGTTCCCTGCCCCAATGAACATCTGTACTAGGCCCAAGCCTTGGAGTGATTTACCTGAAGAGTGACACCACTTATTTGGAAACTACTGTGAGTACATTATGCTTCCAGTGAAGGGCTCCTTAGTTCACTTTGCTTAATTAAGAAAACGAAAACCACATACATAATTGTAAAAGCAAGTGGGATTTTAGATGGCTTCATCTCTTGACTCCGCAAGGTAGAACCAGACTCAGTCCTGAGTGGCCCGTAGCAGTTTTCAGCTTCCAGCCTGCAGCGCACGCCCTGGGCAGCATTCTTCCTCTGTGCCTGATGGCTGTGTGCAGCCAGATCTGAGAGCACCTTGCAAGACAGGTGCCGCTCTGCGTGGTCATCTCTGCCGCTTCCCACTAAGTGGTGGAAGCTTCTACAATATGTTTGCTTCTTGTCAGCCTTCTGTACCAACCTTGAGTCTCTAGGCAGCTTGCCATTCCACGTCACCCTGGTCATGTTCGTGAGCCAGCTTTGCTTGTCTGGCTAACCTGTGGCCTGAGCTGCATCTCCCCTCCCCGTGCTCTTCTCGCTCCTCTAGGGAGCCAAGCCACCCCCTTGGGGCTCTGGGTTCCTCCTGCCTCCTCTCCTAGCTCTGCCCTCGGGGTGCATGGCTCTGTATAGTTGCTTTAGTTCCTCCTGCATCAGGCATGGGGAAATTGTAGCCCTTACAAGGAAAGTGCAGAAATAGGCGAGGTAGGAGATAGAATAACTTATGAGAAAACAATGACGGAAGATTGAAATCAGGGACTCATTAGTCATTGCTAAAGCTAATAGAAAAATATATGCTTTTTTCTCACTAAGCCAGAGATTTGAATTATTTAGAAGCTATGCATGCAAAACAATTTAATTATACATTTTTTAAATAGAAACTCATTCTAGTTGTTGTATTTACAAGTTTTCCTATATGATATGAGGCAGGTAATGGGATGGTGTTTTACAGACGTCTCTGTTACTGGAAAACGCTAAACCCCGGAGACTAACATCCCTCTTAGGCTTCAGGTAGGATTTTCACATTCATATTTTCTATGTCTTTAGCTATTCTGGCATAAATCAAACCCAAAGGGATGAGGCTAAAGTTTGCTTTATTTTGTCTTGCTTTTAACCCTTAACACTTTCACTCTCTGAGATAGTAATAGATGGTAGCTAATGAGTAGGTGATGGGCCTGCCAGGGCAAGGTGGCATGGTATCAGTCAGAGTGTCCCGCAGTATGAACAGGAGCAAAGCGTCAGGGGCTAAAAGCATGAGGGAAGCTCAGAGACAGTGTTTGTTCAATCCACATTCGCGCGAGGAATCATTCATCCTGAAGTTCAAATGCAGGGGTCCCTCACAAATTCCCACAGCCGAATACTTCTCTGAGCTCTTCTTCATTACTGAGGGACTGTCCTGGCTCAAGGAGCACAGCTGTGCCAGCTTCCTGTGCTGCAGAGCACCCGGGTCCAGACCTAGGAATCAGGATCTAATCACAGGGAGGCCCACAGGTGGGTGTCTCATCTGCCACAGGAAGTACTTCTCCTGTGCAGACTTCCAGTGCCTATTTTCTCTTTACACAGTCCTAGAGAAGGGACAGATGAGGCTATAACCCTGGTAGTCTGTGCTATTCAGAAGCTCATCTTCCTTACATTTGAAAGAGAAACAGTGATAAGACTAACAGGGACTTGCTAGGTACAAAAGTCAATAAGGTGGGAAAAGTATAAAAATATGAACTATTAGCCGGGCATGGTGGTGCACACTTGTAATCACAGCATTCAGGAGGCTGAGACCGGAGGATCACAGTTCACGGACAGCCTCAGCTACTTAGGGAGGCCCTCTGTAACTCAGTGAGACCTGGTTTCAAAATAAAGAATAAAAATAGGACAGGGGGTGTAGCTCAGAGGTCAAATACCCCTGGGTTCTATCCTCAGACCCGGAAAAAAAAAAAAAAAAAAAAAAAAAAAAAACGAACTATTTGCAAAAGTATGTTTCCTTCTGTTGGGTTAACAATGCTCTAGGCTGGGTCTCTAGGCTGGGGGGTAAGGGTGGGAACAAGTGTTATATTTTAACATACCATCTCCATACCCCAGAATGTTGTGAAAATTAATGGAAATTACACACACACACACACACACACACACACACACACTGACTGTCACAGCAGATAAGTGTATCTACTCAATCAACTAACATTTTTTACTGGGCATTTCTGATGTCTCCGGTACTCTTCTGGGCACAAGGGATATGGTAACAAGTAAAACAAACAAAAATCCCCACACTTGCGAACTTATATTCACTTTCCTTGCTCTATAAATGGCAAATAGATACTATACATGGAAGCTAAGAGATCACTGATTTTATTTTTGTTCTTTTTTTCCAGAAAGTAGAAAGTAAAAGGGTGAAAGAAATGGAAAAGGGAAACAATAGGTATGCTAACAAGTTGCCAACCCACCCACCCCCAACCCAAGCCCAGAACCACTCTCTGCCCTCAGAGGTGTGACCTGGGAGAGTGCGCTGGGCTCCATTACCCAAGCTCTCTTGTCCTCCGGCTTCACCCTGAATGTGGCCCAAGGAGATATTAGTGAGAGATGTGAGCGTAAAGAGAGAGGTCAGACTATATATTGATCCAGTTCCCCTTCCCAGCTCTCTGGACTCAGAAAATCCTAGTCCTTCCCTCGCCACACTCTAGCTTAGATAATTTAAAGCTAAGATTTAGGCTGGGTGTGGTGGTGCATGCTTGTAACCTCAGTACCTGGGAGGCTGAGACAGGAGGATTGCAGGTTCTAGGTCAGCCTCAGCAACTTAGTAAGACCCTGACTTAAAACCAAAAAGAGTTGGGGTGAAGTGCAGAGGTAAAAGACCCCTGGTTCAGCTGGGCGTAGTGGTGCACGCTTGTAATCCCCGTGCTTGGGAGGCAGAGACAGGAGGATTACACTGGTTCGAAGCCAGCCGCGCTGGCTTAAGAGACCCTGTTTCCAAATAAAAATATAAAAATAGATCTGGGAGTGTAGCCCGGAGATAGAAGGGCTTCCAGGAACCCCAATACCACCACCTCCAAAATAAAAAAGTACCACAAAATAAATAAGTAAAACTAAGATTCACAACTTTGCCCTGTTACCCCTCCCTGGTGCTTCACCTGCCAAGACACCTAAGTCGTCACCCAAGCATGTAGTCCTTTTATCAAACTCTTCTGTTAAAATCTTTGCATGATCAAAGCATGGCGGCACATGCTTACAATCCCATTACTTGGGAGGCTGAGACACAGAAGGATCACAGATTGGAGGACAGCCTCAGCAGTATAGCAAGAATCTCAGCAACCTAATAAGACCCTGTTTCAAATAAACAGAAAAAAAGAGATAGAATGCCTCTGAGTTCCTCAGTACCACCAAAAACAACAAACAAACAAACAAACAAAAAAACCTTTGCATGGGCCATGTATTTCTTGCCAGGATATCCTCACTGATACAGTGAAAAACATAATAAAATAGCCTTGCCAAGAAGACTTAAAAAAAAAAAAAAAACGATCGAGAGAATAAAATGCTTTAATCATGAAAACATTTTAAATTAATGTGAGAACACTAGGCCAAGTAGTGAAAGGATGAATTGTAAGAAAACGTGATAAGCAAGAACGCTGTAGGTTTCGATGCATAGACCAGAGCGCTCAGGCCTGATGGACCTCTATAGGCCGAGTGTGGCTGGCTGGGCCCTCAGCTCTGAGGAGCTCTTGGTGCAGCCAGGGCCACAACGAGCGAGAACGTTTCGGGAGGGCGATAGCGTGAGCAGAGTGTGGAAGATGAGTCCACTTACTCTGACAGTCTTCCTGCCTTTACTCCATAACAGTCCACTCGCTCCAGCCCCAAATCTGGATAGTAGAAAGATCACCAAGATGAAGAGCGTGTCTTATCGTATAGCTAGTGTACTGGGATGGAAAATTTAGCGCTCCACACAGAGCTACCGTTGTTGAGCACTTAGTGTCAGCACTCTGCTAACCGCTTCACGTGGGTTCTCTCACTTATTACTCACTATAGCACAAGAACTATAGGTGTCATGGTGCCCATTGGGCAGAGGAGGAAAACTGAGGCCAGAGATGCAGAGTGACCTGCCTAGGGCACACAGCTACTAGGTAGCAGAGCTCACTCCTGTCAGCCCACGGCCCTGGGAAAGTTGGTCACACCCCCCCCCCAAGCCCTTCTGTGTACTGCTACAGAGGAGAGGAGGGAAATGGTTACTACTCCAAAAAGGCTGGGGGAGGCATCGCTGATCTAAATTATCCTGATCCAATGACTGAGTAATTATTTATCAAAAGGAGGTTCTGACTAATTCTTTCCTATCCAACCGGGCTGATAAGTGAAAGGCATGTTAATGTGCAGGAGAGGGTGGGAGCCCAGTGGAGGGAGAAAATTGGGAGAGGGAGATAGAAGAGAGCACTCTCCTCTCAACAGACCCTGGAGACTGATAAGAGCTCACACAGATAAAATATTTATTTTTCCATATGTTGCAGAAAGCATTGCTATCACTGTATGTGTGCAATGTGTGCAAAGGAGTGCGAAACATATACATCAAATGCCACCGATCTGGTTAATCTCCATGCATTTAACATGCTTAATACCTACCATCGCATCCATATGCTTTAATGCATATTTCTTTCCACATACAATATGGTCTAGTCAGGAAAGAGCCAACATCTTCCACAGCCTGGCTCACTGCTATGTTTCAGCCCAGAACTTGTTGCCGGGGCCAGCGCAATAAGAGTTAACAACCAGAAGGTTCTGCTGGCTAACTCAGCCTCTCGTCACCTTAAAACGCCTTCCCAGTTCCCCAAGCAGCCCTTTTCTCATAACTGAAATGTTCACAGTGGGGAGATGAAAATGTTTTTGTTCTCTGTGGACAATTGGGAGATGTTCAGTCAGAATGTCAGCCCTGACCGTTGAAAGGCGGGTGCCTGTGGCCACACTTTTTTTCTTTTTCTTTTCTTTCTTTCTTTTTTTTTTTTTTATTTTTATTTTTGAATGCAGAGCCCCATCAGTGTGGCGGGAGGAAGTGCTCAGTGATTCAATGATTGGTCTGTTTCTCTGTGGAAGTGTTCAGGGTACACCCAGTTTTGCTTTGCATATATTTACGAAACATCTGCCCTTTTCTTGTGCTGAAGTCCTTCCCCCTCACCAGCCCCCTTTCCCCTTTCCCCTGGTTTCTTTCTTTGTTGTTGTTGGCTTCTCTAACTTTTTCATGGGAGCTTTCATTTTCCGGTTGAGGGGCGACTTCATCAGAGTGTATAATTTTAACAGAGAGAGAGAAGAGTGAGGGAGGGAGAAGAGACAGAAAGAGAGAGAAATCTGAAAACTGAAAAGAAAGAAAGACGAGAGGCCAGAGCTTGGCAAACCAACCTTTGGCATGGTGACCAGGAGGAAGGTTCTGGTAGGGGGTTCACCCCTGTGAAGTGCTGCCTGGAGTCAGCCAGTGCGCTGCTGCCCTCTGCAGGTTCCCGGGGATAGTGCACAGCCTCAGAGGCTCGAGGAGACTGGCCTCAGATATGGGCCATATTTATGGAGTTCTTTGTATACGACCAAAGAAGACATTTTCGATTAATTACAACAAAGCTTACTCTTTCCTCCTTAAAAAAATGAACTGCAAAAAAGTCAAATAAGAGCAACGGTGTGTATCAGATACAGACCGTGAGTGTTCTAGTGTTTCTTAGCTCTGGAAAAAGGAGTTCAAAAGAACTCTGAGAAAGAAAGATCTGGGAGATGAATTGCTTCTAAGGACAGTGAGCAGTTCTCTTCTATCTATGCAGTTGGGAAATGGCCTAGTGGTAAAAGCATAACAAAGTAATAATACATAAATGAGGGAAATGAAGTAAAAAGGTTTGTTTTCAACGATTGCTGTCCGTGGAGGTCGCTTTAAAGCCTCTGTGCTATGAATGGTCTCCAAAGGTGATCCTTGAGCCAACAAACAGAGGGTGTGGTGTAAGGTGTTAGGTAGGAAACAGGATCAAATCTAGGGCATGGATCAAGGGCATCTATATGAAGAACAATACAATTTCTGCAGTGTTAAAAATCAAAGGGTAATGGTGTTTTGGCCATGTTACTCATGGTTGAAAGATGGTGTCCCTAATTTTTTCTAGACCACTCATCTGTAACTACCAGAGGCCTTGTCTGTAAGCATCAGAGATAAATGTTTTTTCGGCTAGGGGATGTTTGCTATTGGTGCTTTATCCCTATATCTAAATGAATCATGAGGACCAGCCTAGCTCTCCTAACTGAGCAAGATGGTCCTGCTCTTATTAAATGCCCTTCATGGATTCAAAGGAAAAGCAGCCAGTCAAGGTAGATTTCACTGCTGCATAAAAAGGAGAAAATGTAATTGGGATTCAGACTGTGACTATTCTCAAACACAGTTTAATTTCACCTCCATTTCATTCTATCAACAAACAGGTCCTGAATGACAGCTTCATATAAGCTGCTGTGCTTAAGAGTAGAGAGTAGACAGTAAATAGTAAACTCTGGGTGAACGGGACCCAGGCTCAATTCCTTAATCCATGCCGGCACATCATAGGCATATATAAACATCTGTAAAGTAAATATGTGAAGAAATGAACAATGAGAGTGAAAGAGGAATGGGTGAACACAAGTAATATGTAAATGGCTAAGATGTTTTCTTCCCCTCCATGAGCTTACTGTCTTGAAGAAGGAATTTGCACAGTAATTACTATTATTGAAATAAAATTTAGTGAGTAAAATAACAATAGTTAAAAAAAAAAAGCATTTTGGAGCCAAGTGTAGTAACACACACTTATATAGTCCCTACTGGGACATGGGAAGCTGAGACAGGAGGATTGCAGTTTTGAGATCGTCCTGAGCAACATAGCAAGACTCTTGGCAGCTTAGTGAGACCCTGTTTCAAAGTTTTAAAAGAAAAAGTTGGTGGTATATAGCTCAGAGGTAGAAAGCCCCTGGGTTTAATTCTCCAGTAACACGCACACACACACACACACACACACACACACACACACACACACTTGGGAATTTCAGAGAAAGATGAAAGAAGTCCTACCTAGTGGAGAGAAATAAGATCAATTACAAGATGGAAAAAAAACCAGCATTTAATAAGTTGAATGATGTTTGATTTCAACAAGCAAAGACATAACAATGAGGCATTCAGGGAAAGAACAGTAACTTGGGTAAGGTATAGAGCCAGGAATGCAGAATCTAGGCCTTTCTTGGGAAGGTAAAAAAATTTTGAGCATCCAGTGTGGCTGAAATATAGAACACGCGAGATAAGCTGGAGCAGGGAAGGAACTGGCCTGTACGTCTGGCTAGCAGGGACATCTAGGGTTTAGAATGAGGGCAAAGAAGCTGGACTGGAGGAGTCAGGAGGACGGAGATCCAGTTAGTAAACAACCGTCCAGATACGAAGTGGTGAGGTCACTGCAGTGGAATGGGAAAGGAATTGCAGTTGCTTAGCAGGTCTTCAGAGCATGAGGATGTGTTGGGTCTAAGCAGGGAAAGGCATATAATAAGCCCGAGGTTTTCCACCTCAGAAACAGTCAACAGCTACAGAAACTGGAACCTTAGAGGAAGCACTAGTTTTCACAGAAAAGAGGAGTTGGACTTTGGAGACTTGGATTTTGGATACTTTCCTAAACTGAAAACCAGAATACCAGATCTGTGAGGATCCCTGTAGACACTTGGAAACCTGAGAGTTAGTCTCATAGTTGACCATTCCCAAAACAACGGGCAGGGCATTGTAATTTGTTGCTTGTCTTATATTGGCTTTCTCCATAGTGAAAAAGATTTCTAAAAGTTTCCCCTCTATTCTAATCTTTACCACACTATTTCTGCCTTCTGCCCTCTGAAGAAACAGATTTGATTTCACAACCTGTTGGACCCAAAACACAGCATACTAATCATAACACCATATTCTGCGAGGGCAGAGTTAACTACCCAGCATAACAAAATTCAATACAAAATATTCTGTATAACAAGTTCAATGCCATGCTCATAGAAACAAGGCAAACATAGAAACAAATCTACTTATGACAAATTATGGAGCACATATTATTTTCTTTTAAAATAATAGAAATGTTTTCTAGGGCTGGGGGTGTAGCTCAGTGAAAGAGTTATTGCCTTGCATGCACAAGGCCCTAGATTCAATCCCCTAAATTGCAATGGTAGTAATAATAATAACAATAATAATAATAATAATAATTTCTTTGGTTACTGTCCACATAGTGATCTAAGGATATAAAACCAAGGAAATTGGGGACATGTTCAGGAACTAGTAATCTCAATTCAGCCAGGGTCTAGGGTACATATGTTATTAGCTACTTTATTAATTTAACATCAGATACATTCTCCCCTGGGGAGGGGTCCCGGAGTTGAATGAGAACTGAGCTATTTTACTTCTTATTCCCGGCTCCAAAGAACAACTAATAACAATTAGTTTTCCTTCTAATTCCCTTCTCTCACCTCTTCCTCACAGGCCAACAATACTGGTACACTAGTCAGCTGCAGGAGCCCACACTAAATCCAAACACAGTGAGATCTGCAGCCCAGGCTGAGTAAGACGCAGGGGCAGAGAGTCTTCACTCTTGACCTCCCAGAACCATTGTCGTCCTTGTCACTTTTCACGTTCTACTTTAACAACAGCCGCCATCACATCTGTACAGCCTGCAAATTTAGACTGTGGTTTGGGTTACATATTGATTTAAAATAAGATCTAATAATTATCACCAAGCAAGTTGAATGTTCCATAATGTATTCCATGAATAGAAATTTAAAGCTGGAAGGAACCTTTAGGGCCTTCTAATCCAAGCCCTTTATTTTACAGATGAGGAGACTGAAGCCCAGAGAGGTGAAGTGAGGTGCCCAAGGCCACACAGCAAGTTAGAGGCACAGCTAGTACCATAGCTCAAGTCTCCTGACTCCCAGTCCAGTGCTCCTCCCATTACTCCACGGGTCCTGTCTCTAAGCTTCCTGACAAATGCTAGAACGGTAAACCTCCACTAGTATTTTTCCAGACCATGTTAAAACTCTTAGGGGGGGGGGGGATGCTTTCTTGGATAATGTCAGCCATACGTAGCTCAAGCTGTCTAAAGTTCTGGGACAGGGTCTTTTTATACAACCAACAGAGTCCAAATGTGGTGCTGTTTGCTTGGCCCATATGCTTTCATGTGTTCCCAGTTAGGCCATTACTGGAGGGAAAAAAAACAAGAATCAGCTTGTTTTAAAACAAGGGACATACTGGACTCCCTCCCATCCCCCCTCAGAAAAAAAAAATCAAGTTATCTTTAACAGATTCTAAAAATGCCTTTTCCCAAATATGCAGTCAGTTCCTTCAAAGGGCCCTTTGTTTATTTTCAGGAAGAAACCCAAGACAGCTGAAAACCAGAAGGCATCTGAGGAGAATGAGATTACTCAGCCGGGTGGATCCAGCGCCAAGCCGGGCCTTCCCTGCCTGAACTTTGAAGCTGTTTTGTCTCCAGATCCAGCCCTCATCCACTCAACACATTCACTGACAAACTCTCACGCTCACACCGGGTCGTCTGATTGTGAGTACACCAGTAAGGTGCCCCGTGCCTTCCCAGAGCGTGAGGGGCGCTTCTCCCTCAGTTCTGGCCGTTCTGCATCCAGAGCAAGCCGTTTGCATCGGGTCTCCTGAAGGAGCCAAAGTACCGCACCACCATTTTGATTCAGCCAACATCTATCTATTTGCAAAGCTAGTGTATATTTTAAAGCCAGGTAATCAGCCATTTGGCCTCAAGAGGCTGATTAATTATATGAGCCACAATCTCTTTCCTAACATTACCCTAAAAAAAGAAGTTAAACTTTTTAGCTTTCTAATTAGCCTTGATGAGAATCATGACTCTTCCACCATTATGAAATGGAACAACAAAATGTGGACCTCAGAAGGACAGTTAGGCACAAGGAAACACCCATTTTGAAATTACATAACACAAGTCAGATTTGCATTAGTTATTGGAGTCTCTTGTAGCTTGGCTGAATTTCTGTCTTTCCAGTTTTTAATTTATTTTGAAGTGGTTAAAGGATAGCATAAATTTACAGAAGAAAAGAGAATGGCTTCCAAGAATTCAAAAGCCACCCAGACTTCACATAGCCAATAAGAATTCAGGTTAAAAATATTTTTTAATTAAAAAAACTGCCTAAGGGCTAAATTTGGAAATGGGCAGCTTAATGAGATCGTCACTCTTGAAACCACGATTTTGCTGTTTATTTTTGCCATCTTCTCACTAATCTGGAAGTCACTTCTTTATAGTCTATTTTAAGAAAGTTGATAAATCACATTTAGGAGATTTTTTTTTCCCCTCCCTCTTTCTGAAATGTAATCCAATACTTGGTAGAAACATGTGTTGACGGTGGAAAGGGATGGAGTAAGTTTGGGATCTAATCGGAAGGAGTATTCCTTTTACTTTTAAGAGACCCAGTAACTCTCCTACACTGACCTCTATGAAGGATATCTGGTAATGGGCAAAGGGCTGGGATGTTCTTTAGAGTGAGCGCGATAAGATCAAGAAAGTTTTGTTTCAACAAAGGAATCCGTTTATCCTATTCACACAGAGAAAACTTATTAATTAGGAAAGGAGATTCTTCATCTCCTATTCAAATTTTTCTGAGGGAACAAATGTTAAGATTCTGCACCAAGGACAAGAGGGCAGGAGAGGACCAGGCCAAGGAGACTCCACAACCTCCATGCTTCATCACAGCACTCTCGAGAGGAAGGGACCAGACGTCGTAGGGCAGGGGTGGAGGGAAGAGAGCTTATTCTCCACAGAGTTGGGCTGCGACAGCCCTCCAGCTGTCACTAGAAAACGAGGGTAGAAACAACAAGACCCAAATCTCCATGGCCCATGCAATTTATATAAATTTGTGACTTCTTTAGAGAAATATGAGGGTTCGAAGCAACAGGACCTTAGACTTGGACTTTCTTGCCTGGTAGACTATGGCATAGTAGTAATTACAGGAAGAACTGGAAAATAGCATGGCACCATGCCCACAGACATGTGCACACTGTCCCCACCTACCAGGAAGGTGGCCTGGTACTCTCGGTGAAGAGCCTGGAGCCTGTGCGTGCAGCCCTTCACTGCCTGGCTTCCTGCCATGCCTTATGGGGAAGATTACATAGGATGGCCTTAGCCCAGAAATCTCCTCTTACAGCAAAACGAATGTTTTACCGAGCAGAAAAAGCACTGAGCTTCGTTTATTATACCTTGCTGTACGCGTCCTTGGTCAGGCCTTACTCTGGCATGGTGTACACGTTTAAGGAACCGTAGGAGTTCTGTGTTACCACGCAGCTCCTGGGTGACCCAGTGCAAGCCAGCATATCTGAGCTCAGTCAGGTATCTGAATGCAGTTGGAAGGAGCACGAAAAGGGAGGAGAAACCTAATCTCCAGCTGTTTACAAAGTCATTTTGATTTTGCCATTAAGATGTGTAAGTCTTCTCTGCTCCAACCTGTTGTTTAAATTGATTATACTTTCCTCCAAATATATTTGGATTGTAGTTTGTCCTGATTTGAGCCTACACTTAGAGGAAAATTGTTTTTAGGAAAGATTCACAGAAATCTGTCCATTTGGAGATTGCTTGAGAGAAGACAGGAAAGAGGTTTATTTTAAGCTGTTAAAATTTTTGGATGCTCTTCTTGCATTCAAGAGGATTTTTTTTTTTTTTTTACTTTCAAATGTCATTCCTACCATAGATTAATTTAAAAGCCTAATTTCTTTAAGGTAAAATATTCATTTCCTATTTAGAACTAACAGATTTGGGGCATTTAAAAATAGTGTCCTTGACTTGTTAGTCTCTTTAACTTCAGAAACATTCCACCAGTGTGTGGTATTCCAAGCTTTCACAAGTGCCTGCATTTTTATAGCACCTTTTTATTTGTCATGTGTTTAGAAAAATTATTCTTAATCATATCTGAATGCCCATTTCCTGTCAGTCAGACAGTTGATTCTTCCCAATTTACAGATGAGAAGACTGAGAAAATTGACACCCAGGTAGATGAATGACTTGCCTGAAGTTAACCTATTTGGGTACTTTGGGATATTTCTGGGTTTGCTCTCATTGTAAGCAGCCAGAATTCTCTGTTCAAAGACCAAAGACAGCATTCCCAGCTCTAAGCAGGAGTCTTCAAAATGTGTTCTACTTTGTATCGGTGACTGGGTTATAAAACAGGATGATTATAAACACAGAAGAAAAGTCACCTCTGCTATAAACTGGTGTGTGGTTTTGTAGAGCTTTTGCATATGAAGGGCACAGGCCATATTTTAGAGCAGAGAGAGATGCAAAGATGACAAGTCTGACCTCTTAAATCCTCAGTTGGCTATTTAACCTGCCGAGCCAGCTCAAATTTCACAGAAGATCCCAAGAACATTCAAAACAAGAAGGAATCTAGTTGAGATACGCCTGCCTTTGTGAGATGATGCTCTGAATATTGCTGCTGAAACGTGTGCTGCTTTGCAGTGCACCCACAATTTCCTTTCAGCAATATTCCCCCATTACCGACGAGCTTGTCACCTCTACACTGCTTCTAAAAACCTAATGGTAAACAAATTCAGATGACGATAATGGAAGGCATTAAGAAGAGTTTGGGAATGCAAAGGGTACAAAACCCCTAGGTGTTTGACAGAGCAGTTACCCACCGAACAGGCTGCGCACGAGCTGAGCCCAGCCCTCCCCATAAATGCCAAAATGGGACTAAACCAAGTCAGTAGAGCAGACGAAGCTCTCCATATGAAAAACCTTGCTTGACAACTATCAAGCTGTAGCACATCGCAGTCATGTTCATGTGATAGACGCAACCAGAACTTGTACTTGCATATTTCTTCCATTTTGTTTTTCCTCAAATAAGACTCTCGTGAAAGGGAGAAGAAGTTCAGTCTCCTTTGTGGCGGTCCTCCTGCCTCAGGCTGGAGAGCCAACTCGTCGGAAGTCCTCCTTTTGCTGGAAGCCGAGATCTGTAGTTACTTACCTTTCCACGTTTCGCTCTGAACTCATCAGACAGTCTCGGGTTTTGTGTCTTTGCCAAGATGCACTTACGCATTAACAGTTTTTATTTATTTTTAATTTAACCTTTACACATCACCAAACTGTTGTGTGGGTGGATTTAACTTTAGCTCCATAGGTAGCCTGCTGTCGCGGCTGATCGCAGTCGAGGAGACTGTGGGCTCTTCCTTTTCTACCTCTGGCCTTTCCCCTCCTCAGCCGTTGCTTCACCCGTCCAAGTCTTTGTGATTAAAATGTTTAGTACCCTTGGCTCATTTTGAACTTTTAAGCAGTTTTTTGGAGAACAAAACAAAGAGGATTTTTATGGTGAGCTCCATTAATGCCACATTAAGGCTGACATTTTAATTACCCCCAAGTCAGGAAATGTGAAGTTCAGGTTCCCACAGCAACAGAAAGTGTCCCCTTGAGTGCAGGCATCGCAGCAGACTCGGTCCCTGATTACACGGCACCAGCGTGGGGACATTGTGTTTATCCAAGAAGGTGGAAGGGAGCACCGCTCTCATCCTTGGTTCCTTCCCTGTAACTACAGTTGAGTATATGGGTCTTTAGCTTCCCTCCCCAAAACCATCTATATATGTTATCCTGAAACGGAAGATTATTATAGCTCTCCATGTGCACACGGACAGAATTAAAGTTGCTGTGGGAACATTAACTCTGATTTCCGGACTTCCGTGCCAGTCACATTTAAGCCATAATGTTGTAATTTTTGGCATGTAATAAATGTGCATTTCATGTACACAGACAGAAAGAAGCATAAAATGTATTTTAAAGAGCAATTAATTACTAACTTTGTGATTAAAAAACATTTGGTGCATGTTCCTCCCATTTAGCATCAGCTGCTGGTCTTAGCCAGGCCTAATAGATGACATACTGTGTCTCATCCTGTATCTCAGATGTACTTACTGTATGTTCCTGTTCTTCTAGATAATTAATTCCCTTAGTAAAGCTGTAGGGGGAAAACAAAATGGAAGGAATATGCAAGCATGTAAATAGGGGAAGGGATATTTTGAAGGAAATGATTCATTTCTGCAAATAAACCTCTTAGTCCCTGATAAAGAGCCAGAAATCTGCTAAGTGGGTGTAGACAAAGGTTTCTGGCCACCTTAGAGCATCTGGTCCGGGGCCATAAGAACAACTTGAAAGCAGATTTCCCCATGAATTCCAGGCATGCCCAGTGGAAGAGCAGTTTTACTCCATTAACTTTTTAGGCTTAAGGCTTAAAAAGTTACTGTACTCTGTAACAGCTCTTCCGTTTATATTCAGGCTGGAAAGGAAAAGTTGTAGGGAAATCAGGTAAGATGTGGGCTTTGCTGAGAACCCTTGACTTAGAGAAGGGTGTGTTTTCTTCCTTTACCTCTGAATCAGACTGACCCATTTGTGTTAGAGAAGGAAGTGTCTCTAAGTAACTTTTTGAACAGGTTTGCAAGTGAGAGGAATTAGGAGTGATACTCTATGATACAGCGTTTTAAAATGTAAATGTTTGCATGTATGGTTGAAGCTGGGTGAGATAAAACATTGACAAAAAAAAAAAGTGTAGCTTACCCTCTCGGAAGGCTCCTGGGGGACATGCTCGGGGAAGATGCTCCTGCCGCTCGCCTGCTCATTCTCTCTCCTGTCATGCGCTCATTTTTGTTCAGTTTGGCTGCATATGGTATTTAACCTTTAAGAAAGATACTTCAGTTTTACAGGGCTCTGATTTGCTTTCACTTGGGCTGTCTCTATGTGTGAATGTGTGTCTGTGTGAGTGAAAACTGCTCAGGCAAGTTTGAAGGTCTCTCTGGCAAACTTGACTTTGCGTTCAGAAAGTTTCCAATCGGAAAGCTGATTCAGTGTAAAACCTTCCAAAAACTTCCTGAGGCACCTGTTCACATGAAAAGATTGGATTTCTGTTGGAGGTGCTCAGAAGGCAGTGTTTATAACTGAAGATCTCTGTTTGGTGTGCCAAAAAATGAAAAACATTTTGGCCCCAAAAAACCTCCATAAATGTTCAAAATGTATAATCAAACAAAAGCTTCATTTGGATTCAAATGCATGTATCTCAGCAGATGTGTCTAAACTAACTGGAATCCCACAGGAGCAGCTGAACTGGATTTTGGTATGTCTTGATAACTGAAAGAGTTATTCTTAGACTTTGGAAGGACAAAAATGGTCCATCTGTGTAGATCCGTAATAGAGACATGGCAAAAAACAGCATCCTCTGAAAGGGTTTATTTATGGAATTTAGGACAAGTTGGACAATCCTGAAAACATTTCAGGGTCACACTAATTTGCAGGAGAAATACAGCCAAAATGGGATGGAATAACAACCACAGACAGTGATGATCCTATGGCTTGATAATTAATTCTCTAATAAATTCCATATTCATTAAGCAGCAAATAGAGCATCCCTGGTATAACTAGGTGCTCACATCGCCTCCACAGTGCCCTGCATTCTTTTTTATTCTAAGTCCTATATGGAATTACATCTTTATCTTCCCACTGCTAACAGTTTGAACTGTTTTTCTACCATTTCTTTAACCAAGTAAATCTCCTACCTGGTTAGTGTGGATTTCATTTCTTTAAAAATAGTGTTTCCCTGACTAAAAAGTCACCTTTCGCCCTGTAAGCTAATTGATATATAATGTCTTTTGAAATTATTTTTGTTATATTTTATACATTCTTATTTAGAAATTTTAGTGTTTAGTGCAGCACTTATACATTAGAAGGCCAGTTGATTTTTTTCTCAAATTTCCTAGAGTGTCCACTTAATGCATTTGGGGACAGGTTTGTTTTTAAACATCACATTGTTTTTGGTGGTACTGGGGTTCCTGGAAGCCCTTCTACCTCCGGGTTACACTCCCAGACCTATTTTATATTTTTATTTGGAAACAGGGTCTCTTAAGCCAGCGTGGCTGGCTTCAAACCTGCGCGATCCTCCTGTCTCTGCCTCCCAAGCGCGGGGATGACAAGCGTGTGCCACCTGGCCCGGCTTAAACATTGCATGTTTTGAAGTCTCGTGTCTTAATCTACCTCTTTTGTAAAGTTGGTCTTTTTATAGGCTGTGCCCTTTCCCTCCCATGCTAATTTAATCAGGTGTCTTTCATGATCACTCGATGAAGTAAGTTCTGGTACTTGCTCTTACCTCATTCAATTGTGCAACTTAGTTAATAATTTAGTCATTGATCAAATGTTATCAAACCCCTGATTCGGCACCAGATTCTCAGCCAGGATTAGAGACAAAGATATGAGCAAGTTCTCACTTCTGGAACCCAGTGTTTCTAAATATTTTACTAAACCTAAATAGGGATAAATTCAAATGCAGTGTTGGAGTTCCACTGTGCACTAAATGCCGTGGGCTCTGCAGGAAGGCCCCTGTAGCAGTGCGCAGGGCTCCGCAGGAAAGACGGCATCGCGCTGGATCAGGAAAGAATAGGCACGTGTAAAGTAGAAGAGGGAAGGAATGGCATTCTGCGTATGCAGAGAGAGCACAAGTGAACCCAGAGGTGCAAGAAGATATGGTGTTTTCCAGAAACAGCCATCCAGTTTTGATCCTGAGACCCTCTCATACTTTGCCTCGTTTTAACCATAGAACAATTTGTATTTTGGTGATGTAGCCTGTTATTTGAATGCAGCTGGACTGAGTCATACGTCCCTTTTAAAAATATTTGCTACCCAAAGAAATAATCAAGCAGAACTCCTTTCTTTCTTTTCTTTTCTTTCTTTCTTTCTTTCTTTTTAGTACTGGAGATAGAACCCAGGGGTTCTACCTCCAAGCTACACCCCCAGTGCTATTTTTTATTCTTTATTTTGAAACAGGGTTTTACTAAGTTGCAGAAGACCTCACTAAATAGCTGAGGTTGGCCATGCCATGAACCTGCCATCATCCTGTCTCAGCCTCCCAAGTACTGGATTATAAGCCAGCAAGCAGGACCACACCTGCTCCCACTTATTTTATAATACACAAAAGTATCCTTCCTACCACACAGTGAGTAAAAGAAAATATACTAAGTGACCTGTGACAATTTGTTGAATGACACATCTCAAAATCACTTTTTTCATTGAGAAAGGTTCATCATTCCTGGGGCATAGAACCACCATAGCTGTTCTGCTGGCAATTGGTTATTGACTCTTGGCTTCCCCAGACTCCAACAATTTGTCCTCCCAGGTGCCTTGATCAGTCCGGTCCCATTGCCCATCACCTCAGATCACACCATGCCACCTTGCTCTCCCAAACACCACGTGAATATGCTTATGACCATCCTCCTGTAATTGTTAGAACCAATTGCTGATTTTCAGGTTTCCATTTTTCAGCTTGCCATCTCATCCCTTGCTGGAGCACATCTTTAATTCTTATCTCTGTTAGTGACAGTTTTATATGTGCTTCCTCTGCTCATGGCAAATTTCATTATATAAAATTAGTGCTTCTTCATATCTGTCAAGACTTCTCATGTTCTGACTTTAAAAAAAATTAAAAGCCCACATGCACTAGTGCCCTTGGAGGTGGGTCATCGAGGAGCGATTGAGAGCATGCACGAGGACTCTTTGTGGACGTGGTCCTGCTTCAAGGTGATTTTGTCATTCCAGTCACCTCACAGCAGCTGCCATGGTCAAAGCCCATCTCACTCACCAGCAGCAGAAGCGCTTACTCTCGTTTTATTGCTTTTCTTCTGCCTCTACCTCCTTTGTTCTCTCTCAGGGGTGTATACCAGTTTTAACTTCCTTTGTGCACTAAAAAATAGTAAAGGTCGCCGGGCGTGGTGGCGCACGCTTGGAATCCCCGCGCTTGGGAGGCAGAGACAGGAGGACCGCGCAGGTTCGGAGCCAGCCGCGCGCGCTGGCTTAGGAGACCCTGTTTCCAAATAAAAATATAAAAATAGGTCTGGGAGTGTAGGCCGGAGGTAGAAGGGCTTCCAGGAACCCCAGTATCACCAAAACGAAAAAAAATTAAAGGTCACTTAGTCTAAATCCATTACTGTACAAATGAGAAAAATTGAGGCCCAAAGAAGGCAAATATCATGCCAAAGGGTTCCCAACAGAGTGATGGAGCCAAAAGGAGAGCCTTGTTCTTTCCCCCACTGACCCTGCAGCTTGTTTCCAGGTATGCTTTTGAGAGCATTTGTTCTCTAAATAGAAAGGAGTCAGGACTATTCATTCATCAATCTCCTAGATGCTTTCAACATGGAGGAACACAAGCGAGGAATTTTGAAGGGTAGTTTTATAAAACAGAGCCCTGTGCCTGGGCCTTAGAGTCTCATAGAGGAGGGCAGATACATTCACAAAGGACTGACCTGCAGGTGGCTAAAGATGCATCCCACACACCTGGACCCACCAGGGCCTCTATTTGCTCACTTGGCAAGTCTGTCTAGTGCACAGAGATGGAGAAAGCAGACTCTGCTACCAAGAATCTTTTTAGTACATGTCCACAAGCCACCATGGCTTTAGAAATTTAGAAAGTTTACAGAATACGTCATAACCCCGTTAACAGTAATATCTCATGATGTTTACCGAGAAATTCCCATGTGAGCTCTTTTGAAAGATGAGCAGAATTTCCCTGGAGGTGAGGCATTATGGTAAGGTGTAAAGGATCTGCGTTCTAGTGCAAAGCTGTGGAAGGGTCTTAAGCAGGGACTGCCATGATATAGACATGACTTAGGAAAGATCTAAGTGATCAGCAAGTGTGTGGGGCCTGCAAGGATGGGAGAGCTGATGGAGGAAGAAATGTGTGAGAAGCATCCTCATTTTTGGTAATCAACAGGCTGGCGGTGAGCCGGGTGTGGTGGCGCACGCTTGTAATCCCAGCATTCGGGAGGCTGAGACCAGAGGATCGCGGTTCGTGGACAGCCTCAGCTACTTAGTGAGGCCCTCTGCAACTCAGTGAGACCCTGTTTCAAAATAAAGAATAATAAAAATAAATTGGGCAAGGGGTGTGGCTCAGAGGTCAAATGCCTCTGGGTTCCATTCCCAGACCCGCAAAGAGAGAGAGAGAGAGAGAGAGAGAGAGAGAGAGAGAGAGAGAGAGAGAAACTCTCCAATTAAATAGACAAAGTGAGAAGGAATTAGATCTCCCAATTTATAGGGCAATAGGGATGATAAATATTTTTTTGTTCCCTGCAACAGACTAAAGAACTCATGGCAGTACCCAGCCTAATGAGTCAGTTACTGTTTTAGTTCTTTCCCTGCACCTCGCCAGCATTGCTTTCTCTTCTTTTTAGCTAATAAGGACTAATGTGTAATAAGAATTGTTATATGTCTTCATTGGATGGCTTCACAAATATTTACTCGTTCATCCTCAGTAATCTGTCAGCATTAAGCAAAGAACAGGTATCATATGCTTTGAGCATTTAAATTTTCTAACAATTTTTAAAACACATTTTCTCAAAGCATAATCTTTTTAAAATTTTCACATTCTGTAGACTTGTTTCATGATATGCAACCTGGGACCCTGAATTGACACGCAATCCCAGGGAGCCCTGAAGTGCCCTAGCAATCCTGGGTTAAGTTGCTGAAAGGCACCCTCAAGCAAACCTGTTCCTTGGGCAGTGGTACAGGCAGGAGCTGTAGGCAGAGCCCCCTCCTCCAAGCCCTACTCTGGAGTGAGCTCTTGACCCAGAGGCCTTGGACTGTGACTGGCCTTCCTCTCAGAGTCGGTGAGTCTCCCGAGAAGCTATGTGCACAAAGACTCATGACTGTGCATCTTGGTCTGTGACAGACACCTAAAGCTTTCATTAAAAGAAGGAATGAGCCGGGCGTGGTGGCGCACGCTTGTAATCCCCGCGCTTGGGAGGCAGAGACAGGAGGATCGCGCAGGTTCGAAGCCAGCCGCACGCGCTGGCTTAGGAGACCCTGTTTCCAAATATAAAAAATGTAAAAAGAGGTCTGGGAGTGTAGCCCGGAGGTAGAAGGGCTTCCAGGAACCCCAGTACCACCAAAAAAAAAAAAAAAAAAAAAAAAGAAGGAATGAGCCACAAGCCCAGGACATAGCCCAGCTAGGATCGTCAACCCTGGCCTCCTCAAGTGAACTAAGAAGCAAGGGGTTCGGAACGGTCCCCAGTGGGACTTCCAAAGGCAGACCAACTGCAGCTGCCCTTCAGTTCCCAGTGTGCCTGTGGAGCAGGGGCAGGCGTGATGGCAGACTTCTAAGACTTCTAGGGCTATTTCTTGAACGTGTAAATAGTGGGCTGAGATTTGGACTATGCATTGTTCAGAAAATGTTTCCTCACCTCCATAGTCTAGTGATTTGCTTTTTTTAATGTGAACTTTCAGCCTCTGAATGCATTTTACATGCTTCTAATTATGTCTTTCGACTTCATCTCCTCATATACATGAGACTAAAAATAGCATCTGTCTTGGGGGGTTAGCATTAGGATTAGATAGAAGACTATAGGACAGCCCCTAAAACAGCACCAAATAAACAGCCAGCGTTCTGTGAGTCTGAGCATTTTCTCCAGTTTAAATGTTTTAAATAATGAAGCAAATGTAGATTAAAACAGATGCAACATCAGTGACATCTGTAGCAGGTGCCCATCCCCTCCCTCCCACCCAGAGTGACCAGGACTCAGAGTCCTAGATCTATAGGAAGAGAGCATGTTTCCAATAGTTGCCACCTTCAATTCAGGGAAAGGCCAGGGTCTCTCCTCAAGTCCCTTCTGGATTCGGGCCTGGGAAGCCTGGGAAACCTCTTCATTAAGGCTTTGCCTTCCTTGGTCTGCCTCCCCTCAGCCCATTAGACTTGGGTGTTGTTGTTGTTGTTTCCTTAAAAATGGAAGAGGACTAATATTTAGTACAGTTCCACTCTATGTTTAATACACTGTCACATCATTCTTAAAACTCACCCTTTTTTATATGTAAGGAAATTAACTGGTGCTGAGAGAAGTCAGAAAACTTTTTGAATGTTTTCTTGATATAGGGATGATTTCAAGTATTATTAATAATGTAGTATTATGATATAGCATTAAACCAATTCCTTCTTGTCCTCAAGGACGTTCTAACCAGCAAGAGATTTTCAAATAACAAGAAATGGATCTGTGTGCTCTCTCACCTCAGAATAGGTTGGCAAATCTGCAGACATCTCCATATACACTGTCCATGTCCTCTCACTGAGGCCCGGAGACAGGACACTGAGAAGGCAAAACCTCAGGTCCTCAGAACTGGCGAACCGCTGTGCCTTTCCAAAGAGAAATCCTTACAAGTAAAAAAAAAAAAAAAAAAAAAAAAAAAAAAATGCATCCTTTATCTTTTTGAAAGGCAGTCTACTTGATGGCTTTTGAGTATTTTTAAAATAATTCAAAATCAAGGTAAAGTTAGACGAGTAAATGTGTTTCACTGCAGATGAGGATTACTCTTAATCACCTAGCTCACTTACCTTTTTCCATTCTGAAGCAGTTTGCGGTAGTGGGGAGGGGAGTGTAAATGAAATCTTAAGAAAATCAGGGAGACTTGCTAGCTCTTTGTCCTTAGTGTGCCTTTTCTGTCCTATGGTGCCCACGGTTTGTGGTAATGTGTGGAGATAATTTTTGGGCATTTGCTTCTCTTAAGTCCTGAGCATTTTTGCTGCTGAGTACAGAATTCCAGAGACACATGGGTACAGAACTTGATCTACAAGTCTCCTAGTAATCGCTGCAGATGGAAAGCCAAACTAGACTGTGTGCAAGTCTGTATAAATCCCAAGTCAGAGCTTTAAAATGATAACTTACTGAGTCATGATTTCTGCATCTCGTATGCAGTATTCCTTAAATCACATGTTGATGGCTAATCAGCAGAATCCAAAGACGCAAATTAGATGGTACAATATTTACAGAGAAAATATATGTGTAGCTTGAAAAGTAACGATCCTAGGAGTTACAGACCCACCACCCCCCCACACACACACACACAAACACTTGCAGTTGCAATCTGAACTCTCAACATTGTAGCGAAGAAAGGAATGAATATAGCAGTAAGAAAGAGAGATATAAGACAGACCTTCTTGATTAAAGAAGTCTGGACCTTCAAGGATATGTTTAAGAAAGATTCAGAAGAAATACTAGGTAAGATGAATTATTCCTCTTTCTCAAATAACATTCTAGCAGTAATATACTTTCTCTTTTTTAAGGTGTTGGGGTTTGAACCCCGGGCTTCATTCATGCTGGGTAAATGTTCTACTACTGAACTACATTCCCAGCCCCAGTTAAATTGTTAAATATTTATTTTGACCAAGCACAAGAATTTCTAGGTGCAGAAATCCTGTCTGTCTTGTCTACTGCTAAATTCTGAGTACCTAGTAAAGTGTTTAGCAATAGTAGGTGCTTAGCACATGTTTATGCAATGAATGAAAACTGGTAGCAAAATAGAGTTATAGTGCATGTGTGAGCATTTCACCCATTTGAAAAAGTACAGATACTGATTTCTTTTACCTGATTTTTTTTATTCTACAAAGATACATAATCACAGATACCCTCTGGTTTGTATGCTGGGAAATAGAAGAGCTTTCTGTTAGATGAAGGCTGCTACATGTTTTGATTCTAATAGCAATATGGCAGGGTTAAGGTCAACTTTGTAGTATAATCTGGTGCCTGTTTTTGATAGATATGGTGGAAATAGATACTTATTTTCAAGATGCTCAAACAGATGATTAGGTGAAAGCTTCAGCAAACCTTGAAACAACAGAAAGGAAAGGTTTCCCCACTGCCATCTCCCATGACTGCAGCATCCTGCACAGTTCTCTGCATCCCCACCCCCTTCTCCATGTTTCATCTTCTTCTCCAGTCAAATCTCCGTCTAGGGAATACAGCATGTGACTGTCAGTCTAGCAAGGAGACAGTTCTTGAGAAATCCACCCCCCACACAGTGCTCCCAAGCTCCATGCATGGGAATGGCAGGATGCGATCGGCGGCGGGCAACGCTGGCCCAGGGACACACGAGCTTGGCATGGAATCTGAGTGCCCTACTGCCGGGAGGGCTCTCAAGAGAGTTGCTTCTCGCCCACCCTTCCTCAACTGGCTGGACAGTAGAAGGATGTGTAGGAAAACACATTCTTGGCTGAATGAATAGAGGATTAAATGAATGAGAGATGAGTTCACGCCTCCAGAAGTCCCCGCCATCCCACTTGAATAGAAAGGCTAACTTTGAAGCCACTCTGTTCTCCGTGGCACGATTCTGTGTATACTCAGCTTTGGAATATGGTCGCCATCTGCTGCCGGCACATAGGACTAAGGAAGTATCGGGGTGGGGAGGAGGAGCAACACTTAAAATGAGCTAATGATCTCCTTTGTGTTGGAGTCTAGGTTTCAGAACATCAGTCCTGTACTTTAAGAACAAAACACCAGTGTGTCTTAGACCACACTAGGCGCCGGCACATCAGATAAGGCCTCTGCTGTGTAGTTGCTCAGCCACTGAGCCTCAAGAAGTCCTCTAAGTGAAATTAAAGGAGCAGACTGAGGACACCAAAAGGAGAAAGAGCTGAGGGTAAAATGTAATCAGAAGAGCTCTGTAGATCTGCGTCTTCAGGGTTACTATAGTTCAAGACTGAATCTACTAATTAAAGAGTTGGAAAATACTATAAATCCCAGGAACTTAAAGATCTTTAGAAAAAATGAGATGATTCTCCATACACTGCAAATACATTGTGATCCTTTTGTACTGGCTCAGGGTGAAAGTGTCCTGGCTACTATGTGTTGTTGTGGACTTAACCGTTGATTAAGAGGTACACATTACTGTGCTGGAGGCACCGGTGGGTGGTCCTTTGAAAACAAAAGCCCTGTTAAGTAAAAACCAGTAAGGCCACAGAACATCTCTAAAAGGCAGTGACTAGCTCAGAGAGCCTCCTGGTTTCCCTGATATTATCTGTATAAATTATTGGTTATAGCACTGAATCATGTAGATAATTTATATACTGAAATGACAGGCCAGAGAATAATAATTAAGCCGCAATGTACACAAGTGAAAAAAATTATTCCAGTAAAGTTTACTTTTTAAAAAAGATCAGCTAATTGGCTAAGTATGACATTGAGAGGGCTGTACCATTGTAGATTCATATTCTGAGTTTGAGAAATTTGCAAGGTGCAAAGGCAGAAATCCTTTTTGCCATGCAGGGAAGAATCTCATCAGAGATTTTCATAAGTATAAATGTAGAGACCAGGACAGCCCTAGAGATGCCGAGCATCACTTTAAGGAGCACAGAATAATTGCTGAGCAGTTTGCCACTCTTTATGCCTTTAGCTGATCAAACCAGCAAATATTTGTTGTTTGTGTGAGCTTCGACCTTGACTCCTGTCTACCATCAGGGACGGTCATACACCACTATGGCTCAACCACAATTAGACTATTAGTAATGCTTTACATCCATTTTGTGTATAGTTTCTCTTCCTAGGAAGCCTGTGTGCATCCATGTGCTAGTTTATTTATCCCTATGATATTCCTGTAAAGCACAAGCTTCTTCATTTTGTAGGTGGGATGACTGATCCACAAAGGAGTAATTTAGTTCTTTGTCTCTAAATGCCAATTGATAATCTTTATAGTGACCCAGCTCATTGCACTATTTTTACATTATTTTGGGTTTTCCAGGAAAAGGGCATATTTTATCTTTCTCATTATTATTTTTAATTAGTTTTCAGAAAAGTTGAGATAAAAACAGAATCCAACAAATATCCCATGGAGATATTTGGTGTTCTCTTTTCTTTCAAGAATCAATTAAGACCTTCTCTGCTCCTCTCTGCTGGCTCTCTCTGCAGATAGTCAAAATCCCATGCCAATTTTCTGATGAATAAGGGCTCATTCTAATAGCTGGATCACAGTCCCCTCTGTTGAGAGTACAGCTTTTTAAATTCATGTCTGGACCCTAAACAAGTTACTTTTGATTATAAACTTTAACAGTTTGACCTAAAGATTTATAAACAGTCCTAACATATAATCTGAGTTTAACAATAAATTTATACCCAGAGTGTGAGAGGCAGAATACTAGTGTCTCTTATTCTCTCTAGTGACCTGCACTAAATATTGCATATTTACTTTGTAAATGAGGACACCCAGTGGCCATCAAGTGAAAATATTCTAAACAGTCCCTGATGCTGTTAACACAAATATGAATGCCCATTATCTGTGCTGATTGACAGATATCTCTGTAACATCTGTTACCAAGCAGCTTAGCTTCCCTGGGCCAGGCAAGAGTGGTGGGAGTTTGGCCTGATAGTTTTTATGTCACATCACAGATAGATCATCTCTTCATTTGGGGTTACAAAGTGTGGCTCAGCTTTGGATTCCACTGAATCCCTGGATGGCAGGAGGACCTATTGAGCTGTCTTTTGGGAAGGATGGCATCGGGGAAAGGAGGAAAATATGGCTTATGTCATCAATCATAAATGAATGCACATAGTTTGTGGGAAACAATGAACATATAAAAAACCAATGGCTTATACCTTAAATTTATACTGAAAATAAAACTGTGGCTCCTACCTGATGAGAGTGTCAGGGTAATAAAGGGAAAAGGCAGTGCACAGACTTTAAGGAAAAGGAACTCCTGGGACTACAACATGTGGACACACTTCAGAGAAAATGAGTGCCCTGCGGTTCTCACTCATGGTCAGCACATCTGTGAACTGTAATGAATAGATGCCTAGAGAGGGCAGATAGGAGTACTCATTGCAAAGAAGCCTGCTGGGCAGTGTCAGACATCCATTTATACATATTTGTAGTTATAGTTGTAGTTATAACAAGGTAGGGTACTAGCCTTCAGGAGGCCTAGAGTCTTCTTAGAGAGATAGATGAGCACAATTGAGAGGGAGAAAGAGAGAGAGAGAGAGAGAGAGAGAGAAGAAGAGAGGAGAGGGAGAGAGAAAGAGAGAGAGAGAGAGAGAGAGAGAGATACTGTTAAAGATGAAATTATGTGGCACATGTCTAAAAAGTTTATATATATTTCTCAACCTTCCAGGTGCAAGAAACATTCCCTGATTTTTCTAAATAAATTAAACCCAAGGCTCCTGTCATCAAGTTAGCAAGGTCTAGTGTGAGGTCCCCCTTCCTCTCTCCTAGATTGTCACAAGACTCACAAAATCTAGGGAGGGGGTCGATCCTTAGTCCATGGTGGTCTCCACCATTAAACTGCTTGACTACCCTGAAGATGCCACTGAGCGTGGTTTTTCCAACTGCCAGGAGCTAATGCATTCGCTGGCCTTCGCTGGGTTACAGATGCCTTTCACAGTGGTCCTCAACATGGACTGTGGGCCCAAGCCCCAGGTGATCAATTTCAAGGCAGCACCTTCTTATGTCAGTCTGCATAAATATGATAAGCAGTTATCCCAGGAGGGTCGTGTACAGGTAGACTCTGGCACCTTCAATATTTCTAAAGGAAGTTGACGATTTGTCTCCAGATAGACTTCATTCTGGTGGCTGATTCTATAATAGATCACTCCAGGAAAGCAGATGAGTAATATGACCTCAGTCTGACTCGCAAGCACAGCCTTTCCCTCCACACCCTAAAATCAATTCCATCTAAGAAACCTGGATTAGGAGAGAAAATCCTTTGTTTTAGGGTTTAATGGGCTCTGAAATCATCTGCATCCCCAAGCAAAAGAGCCAGTAAGCCTTTCAGTCACCCACAGGTAAAAAAAAGGGAGAGATTATCCTATGAAAGTTTTCTCATTCAGTGGGAACAAACCAGAAATTAATGTGTCAATTTCTTACCTCCCCACCCAGAGAAAACAGGAAAAGAGAGAACTCAGGATGGACTTTAGGAGTCATAGAAGGCAGCATAGAGAAGGCAGAACTTTGAATAGAGTTTATTATGGAGAGTGCATAAGATTTGATGGGTAGCCAAAGCATGGTACTTTCAGAACTTGGGACACATTCAGTAGAAGAGAACTAAAAATGAAAGTTATACATGTATGGATGGCAAAAAGAACAACCTTCTAGCTCAGAGATTTTATTTTGGGAAAGACTGATAAAAAGCAAGTCAAACTAAACTGGTGACATGAGATCAGATAGTAAGGATGTTAGCTATTGCTATAGGAGACTCTCATTGCTCAATATCCCTTTCTCAATAATATGCAAATGACATAATAAATAGTATATAAAAGGATATGTAAATAATATAATAAAAATAAACAGTAAAAATCAAAATACCTTCCTCCTTATTAGCATAATTATGAAATTTGCCTTCGACTTCACTATTCATCAGTGCCTCCCGAGGGTTTGAGTTCTATCTGGAAACACTTGTTTAGAATCATCTTCATCTCAGCATGAGCCAGAAAGGAACTTACATCTTCTTTTTTAAGGAATTCCTGTGCCTGATTCTATAATGGATCACCCCAGGTGGGCAGATGAGTTCCAGCTACTCTTAAATTGGCCCACACAAATCACCTCTCTGCTTCCATTTTAACCATTCATCCAACAAAGCCGACTTACCTTCTTCTTTAGCTTTTCCTATTGCTTCGGGATAGATGCCCTCACTCCTCAGTAGAGCAATCTGTTCCTATTCAAGTTTCCACCTTCCATAGAAAAGTCTTCAGCCCCCTCCTGCCAAGGGAGCTGCGCTTGGAAACCAGTCATCTCTTTGGAAGCAACTTACTTCCTCAGGAAGACCCAAGCAAAGGGAACACTGAAGCATGCGTCTGAAGGCCTGCATCAAAAGCAGTTTCAGAGCAACACAGCAACAGAGGATGGAAGGAAGCTCTGTGAATTGGGGCACTCTATGATAATTTTAGTGAGGAGTCTTTTAAAGGTGCACTGGGGTTCTGTTTTCTCACCCACTGAAGTCCTCCCCAAAATGTCCCAAAGTCAAAAAATTAACTTTTTCCCAAACTAAATTCATCACCAGTTGAGGTTATTTTCCAAACAAATGCTACTCCTGGGAGTTAGACTGGAGTTTTGGATTTACTGAAGTTAAAATTTTATTTTTCCTGCAAAATAAGTATAAGGATTACATAGAGACAAAAAGTACAGATTAGTAAGTGGGTGCTAGCTTTTAATATAATTGCTTTTAAATTTCTAATTCTTTTTCAAGCAAAATAAAGGACCTAACTTAACTGTACTTTTGAATATGTAGGCTCCTCATCAAGGGCTAGCCAAAGCCAAGTTCAAACTGCCTAACTCTGAATTTCAGTAGATCTTTTGTTCATTTTTGTATCCCACCCACAAATGTGGCATCTCTGTATTTTTATTCTCCAGATTTAGTGAACAAAAGAAAAGGTTACAATAGGGCAGCAACTAAATTTGTAAGGAGGCAGCTTTGGAAGAAAAATAGTGAAACTCCTAAAAGGTGCCTCAAAAGGTTTATAATGTAAGAGGATTTGAAGGCATCAACCTCGGATTTCATTGACTTTTCTCCTTAGTCCAGCAGGCCTTCCCCCCTCAAGAAATCATTTTGCTTCAACTTTGGAATGAGGGCATAGGTGTCATTCAGAATGTTGTCTAGAATTATTGATCTATGCCTTTGTCCACAGAGTTAAAACTAAGCCTTCACAAGCTACAATATAAGAGAATAAATTTCAATATTTTATGCCACTAGAAACAGATCCTCGAAGTACAGAAATTTGTATAGTATGCTGTGAGGGCTTATTTAGAGGCCAAAATTTGACTCAATTAAGAAATTTATAGAAACCTAGAAAAATGTTTTTGGGTGTGTCTATGAGGCTATTTCCAGAATAGGCAAGCTTGTGAGTTTGAGCAGACTAAGTGGGAAAGACTCTTCCCTGGTGAGGGTGGGCCTCATTCAGCTGAGGACTGGCAGAAAGCAAGTACAGAAGGCAAATTGGTTATCTCCACCTGAGAACTGGCAAGGTTCAACTCCTGCCTTGGACACCCAAACCCTAGGCTTGCTGGAATTTGAACTCAGCAATCTCTCCCTGGGTACTGAGGCTCTCAGCCTCAAACTGAGAACCACCACAGGCGCCCCTGGTTCTGAGGCCTTTGGACATGGTCCAACCCATGCAGCCAGCATCCCAGTGTCCCCAAACTGCAGATGACTTGTCACTTCTTAGCTGCCATAATCATGTGTGTCAATTCCCTTATTAAATCCCCTCTCTAATGATCTATGCACAATACCCTGTTGATTCTGTCTCTACAGAGAACCCTGACTAATACAAATCTGGGTACCTGAAATGGTTTAAGAGGAACAGAATTTTAAAGATGAGTTTTCTTCATCAGATTTGAGGTTTCTAGAATTGGCTCTCTAATCTAAAGAGACCTGAAAATGCTAACGACTCTACTCCTAACAGTACAGAGAGAACCAACAGTCCATGATGCAAACTGGTTTTAGAGGTACATAAGATAACTGTGTTTGATATTCCTGATTCAATGCTTTTAATAGAGTGAATTTAGTGACTCTGTATATACCTTCAAACACTTAGGAAGAACCAAGAAATATAGTGATGCTAGACAGTTGCTCTAATTGTCATTGGACAAAGCGATAAACGAAGAATGAGCTCAGGGAGAAGATTTCCATGTGAATGAATGACCTAAGAGCTTGTTTTGTATGTGGTACTGGAGCTTGAACCCAGGGACATTCTACCTCCAAGCTACACTTCCAGCCCTATTTTATTTTTATTTTGAAACAGGAGTTTGGTAGGTTGAGAGTCTTGCTAAGTTGCCAAGGCTGTCCATGAACCTGTGATCCTCCTCTCTTAGCCTCCCAAGTACTGCAATTACAGATGTGTGCCACTGTACCCAGCTAAGAGTTTCTCAGAGTATCCTGAGTCAGAATTTTCTCTCCTGCAGCCACAGCTGAAAATCAAACACAAATCCTTATCATGTAATTAGCTAAGTCACAACAAAAATTAATCCCTTAGTCTTGCAGGGTATGTACTGTTATTAAAATGAGGACATTGGTTGAGAAAGAATGCTAGAAAGAAAACAGGAAAGAAAAGGGACCTTATAAGAATTAGGAAAGAGACCAGTAGTGTAGTGTAAGGAGACTGAAGGAGGAAAAGAGCGGGGAGGAGACAGGGAAGATATAGAAAGGAAACAAACCAAGTGATATCATGCCATTCTCACCATCGTGTATGGGAAGGGGGAAGGGGATGTGGTACATGCATAAGTGATGTTGTGTAACTTATTTAAAAACAGAAAAAAACATAATTTATACTAAAGGCAAAAAATAAAGGAATAGGATTCTAAAAGTTGGGAGGGGGTGGAGGGGTGAAAAGAACTTCATGAGAATAAGTACACTGAGCTCCTAACTCTAACTCTGATAAGACCAGTGGAAATGCCCCTCTCAAAGGTCACCACCTCTTTTAAACCCTACAGCAGAAGTGGTCTCCTCCCACCCCCCCTCCCTCCCAGCTCAGCCCCACCATGCCGCAATGTCATCTCCCATCCATGCCCCTCCCCCCCATGGTGGTACCAAACCTTGCAGGTTTATCTCAGGGGACTGAGTCTACATTGACTGGCTTAGGAAGTGGTATTGGCCTCCCCTAAGACAAGTCTGAGTCTCCTCAATACCTACCCCTGTTGATTTCCAGATCTATAACTTGACACAAGTCCCAGCAGTCCCCTAAAGGGGAGGTACAAAGTGGGATCCTGCAGATATACACTAAACCCCCCCAAAAAAACTACTCGATCTTTCTAATTTGTATAATCACAAATCTGGGGAACACATGTAGGAGTGGCTATTAAGGATGTAGGATAATAGTGGAAGGAACTGAGACGGGCGTGGTGGCACATGATTGTAATGCCAGAATTCGGGAGTTTGAGACTGGAGGATCTGGGTTCGTGGCCAGCCTCAGCTACTCAGTGAAGCCCTCCACAACTTAGTGAGACCCTGTTTCCAAATAAAGAATAAAAAATAGGGCTGGGAGTATATATAGCTTGGAGGTAGAATGCCCCTGGGTTCCATCCCCAGTACTGAAAAAAAAAAAAAAATAGTGGAAGGAACCTAAAGTTGGATCTGACTGAATCTATTTTTTTCTTTTCTAATTGAGATCTTTTTGATTGTGTTGAGGATCAAAACACAGATATTTAAATTTGTATACAATTCTTAGCATATATACCAAATATCTAAAAAGTGCTATATCGTGATCCTTATTACAGTTATTTTTGTCACTTTCTAGTTTCAAATGTGGAGACAAATTTTCCTAAAGATTATATCAAATACCAATTTCTTCCAATGCTAACAAACTATTACATAAATTTCACCAGTTCACAATTTTATGTCATGTACACTACATATTCCAATTTTCAACCTGTCACAGCACATTAACAAAATTATTAGAAAAACTGGACCAGCATGACCAAAGATGTCACATAGGGGGCACAGTGCTAACAGGGCAACGATCGAGGAGTGGTTTTCTTTAGGAAACAATTTTTCACAATACGGGAATAGAAGTAATTTTAAGCCCAAGACATGTTAAATGCACAACTGTGACTCTAGATTGCCATTTAGTTTACTTTGCATCATAGAATATAAAATTAACCCTCACCTATGGAATACTAGCCTGACATCCAAGACAACCAAATCCTGCCATACTAAATATGCTGCTATTTTCTGATTGTTAAAAAAAAAAAAACAGAAAGTGATTTAAAAAATTCTTCTTTCAAAAATTTATTTACACTTAAAAAGTGGGATAAAGTGGGAATTTCCCCTTAAAAGTGTTCCTAGAGCTATCAGAAAACTCACATTTATAAAAATACTTGGTAAAAACATTTCTCTGAATTATACAAGAAGGGAGACAAGGACCCCTGACGAAAGGAGGTGTGTGATTAATCAGAGCTGGCTCCTTTCCCTTCTGCTCATTCTTTTGTGTTCTCTCTCTCTCTCTCTCTCTCTCTCTCTCTCTCTCTCTCTCTCTCTCTCTCTCGTCTTTAGTTTCTTAGTGAGCCACTCCAGCCAGTTTTTCCTTGGCTCCACTTTACCCTATACTTTCTGTCTAAAGTTGTATCCTACCCCCTTGCCCTGTTGGCTTTGTTTCCACTTTACAGGAACAAGTTGAGCTGACAACCTCACCAACGTGTCCTTGGGCCTTTCCTTCTCTTCAGCTGACTGAGCTGTCCTTTCTCTTGGCACCTTGGCAGGAGGGATAGCCTGTGCCAGTGCTGGAGACCAAGAAACTTTGTGAAATTGGATTATATGGCTGCCACAAGCTGAATTTATTGATATGGGACCACTAAACAGAGGTTCTGCATATAATGTTGCAGCTTGGGGAGTTAAGAAAGGCACTTAAGGCCGGGCGTGGTGGCGCACGTTTATAATCCCCGCACTTAGGAGGCAGAGACAGGAGGATCATGCAGGTTCGAAGCTAGCCTTGCTGGCTTAAGAGACCCTGTTTCCAAATAAAAATATAAAATAGGTCTGGGAGTATAGCCCGGATGTAGAAGGGTTTCCAGGAACCCCAGTACCACCAAAAAAAAAAAAAAAAAGGCACTTAACAATTTGTTTTGTTGGCTAAAACATGGATCAAAAGAAGGACCGACATGAAAGGAAGGAATTTAAAGACTTAGGAGAGTTAGTGTGGATTCACCACATGAAACTTAGTCCTCTATGCTAGGAGCATCCAGAAGAATCACCAATACTTTGCAAGATTCCTGAAGAGCTCTGTAATTGCTCTTCTCTACAGGGTAGACCTTACAGTAAGTATCACTGTCACTCAAATGTAAAACTTAAATGCAATGGGAATAATTGGAGCCTGGGGTGGCAGAGGCCAACAGGTGACACAGAACTCAAAGCAAGGCAGGTGTAGTTACCATACTAGACAACAGAGTCAAAGCAACTATCATAATTGTCTGACTCAAGCAGATCTAAGGCATTGACCAGTCAGTGATAGTGTTCGGACAAGTGGAATTAATGGAAAGCCTACCAGATTCTTACTTGATCTGTATAAACAGAAAACTTTTAAGTCAAGTGAGCAAAAATCAAACTCAGAAAATAGAAACAGGGAATCATGGCCCCTCGCTCAATTTAAGCTAGTTTATAGACCCTGGTTCCCTTGAGGAAGGATCCCAGTAGACTTCCTAAAATTTATGCCATAAATCTTCATCCTCCTACCCTCCAACACACACACACACACACACACACACACACACACACACCCTTCCCCAAGGGACCCATGGCCTTTATCAGGATAACTGTGCACTGAGGAAATGAAAATAATCAGACCTTTCAGAAACTAGTCAACACTGGTTCCACTAGTTTCCAGGAGACCCAAAATATCATTCTGGACTCCAGTCAGAGTAAGGGTTTAAGAGATCACAGGATTAATGGAGTTTTGACCCAAATCTGACTTACAGTGGGTCCCCAAATCCATCCTGTGGCCACTTTCTCAGTTCCAGAATGCATAATCAGAATATACTTAGCAGCTGGCAGAATCTCAACACTGGTTCCCTTGCCATTGGTTTCCTTAACTAGAAGGTAAGACTGCGCTGTGTGGCCACTTTGGGCTCCTCGGGCCTCTGAGTCAGCAGGCTAAGGAGGAAGCTGTGGTGTGACTGGGGTGATTGATCTAGACAGCCACATGGAAATTGGGCTACTATTCTGCAATGGAAATAAAGAAAAATATATCTGAATATAGGCAAGCTTTGGGGCATTTCTTAATGTTACCGGGATCCCATTATTAAAGTCAGTGGGAAACTACAACCTAATCCAAGCAAGACTACAAAGAGAGAATTTGACTGATTAATATGTCTCAGATATCAAAGGTCTTTATGGAAGAATTTCTTCCATTTCTTTAGATTTCTTATGGGTCTATTTACATTGGGGTATTCTCTCAGTAAATGTTTCACTAATGATCTGGTGAAAATTGAAGCACTCCCAAAAGCAACGTCGTCCATAAGTCAGTTATATTTACAGTCTTGGACATATGGTCAGGCATGTCTTCATGCCTTCTTAGGCATTACAAAAGGCTTAACAGGAAATTGGCAAGCCAAAAATGGGGCTAACTTCAGAGAAACTGTGAGAGCCTCCAGGGCCAACTGTAAAGGCTTCCCTGGGATTACTTTTGTCTTTGGACATGAAAATCCCACTAGTAATGTAAATCTATTCCCAGCCTTCAGACAAGGTATAAAGCTCTTTCTTTTTAATAGAGTGAAGAGAAGAAAAGGGAGTCAGAAACAGAAGACAAATCCAGATTTGGGAATGGGCCTGAGCATCATAGGGCAGAAGTTTTTCTAGCTCACAATTTTGCCCCTGTTTCCTGTACTTGAAGCTTAGTAAAGCTTAATGGCAACAGAGAGGGAGGGAGGGAGAGGAAAGAAAAGCAGGCTGCCTGTTAGTAGACAGGGCTCTCAAATGAACCATATTTTGTTGTCTGCATTAGAAATGCATATTGCTGGGCGTGGTGGCGCATGCTGGTAATCCCAGTACTTGGGAGGCTGAGACAGGAGAATCACAAGTTTGTGGCCTGCCTCAGCAACTTATTAGGCCCTCTGCAATCCAGTGAGACTCTGCTTCACGGAAAGCCTCAGCTACTTAGTAAGGACCTTTGCAATTCAGTGAGACCCTGTTTCAAAATAAAGAATTAAAAAATAGGGCTGGGGGATGTAGAATGGCCCTGGGTTCCATCCCTAATACTGCAAAAAAAAAAAAAAAAAGAAATGCATATTGAGTTTGTACTTATGTTTTATTTCAATTACACCCCAATCTAATTTTAACCATCAGAAAAAGTTAAAAGATGTTCCCTAATTCTACTGAGGACTTGTGTTAAATGGCAAAGGAAATCTACTCTGATGAAAACTGGATTCAAAACAGATTTTACTTAATAATAGTTAGCTTCAGCAATTGTAAACTACACACTTCTGTCATAGTCCTTCAGATGCCAACTAGCATTAGGACTTTATTATCTACATTTCCATCTTGCCCTTCAGTCTTCTGTTGTTGTTAATCATTCTTTCTGAAAAGTCACTTTTGTCATTTTGTTGATGATTGTTTACCTTATAAATAATATAAGTAATGAAGGTTTATATAAAGTATAAGCATAAATATAAATACAATAGCATAAAATAATATCAACTCAAGTAAATCAAAGTGTCAGCTCAGCAGACCCAAAGCATCAGATGTTATCATGAAGGCTGTGTCAGGTGCAAAGCCCTGATTATTGAAAGCAGTTAAGAACAGCTTAAGAAGGGATACTTGAGCTGGGCACGGTGGCACATGCCTGTGATCCTAGTACTTGGGAGGCTGAAACAGAGGATCACAAGTCTGTGTCCTGCCTCAGCAACTTAGTGAGGCCCACTGCAATCCAGTAAGACTCTGCTTCAAAATTTAAAAATAAAGACTGGGAGTATAGCTCAAAAGTAGAATGTCCCTTGTTTCAATCCCTGTTCCCCCCTCCAAAAAAAAAAAAGAGAAAAAAAAATTCAATCTCTATCTAGGGGAAGAACGCAGACCTCTTGGAGATTCTAATGAAAACCACTAACCTTATCTCTATGAAAAATGTAGATACCCACCAAAGCCCATAAATAAAGGCCTTTAAATGCTAACAGGGCTCCCTACAAATGTTCCATGAATAAATGAATGAAATTCCAAGTAATATTAAAGACATACCCATGTACAGTATTAAGGTCATAAGTAGAAGGTATTATAAAAAATTCAAAGTTGATCGTTTTAATGTCTTTGTCCAGTTAAAACAAAAGCATATTCAGGCAGTCCCAAACTTTCACAGGTAATGTATTCCTGAAAATATGCTACAAAGTCAAATTTCTCAAAGTTGAACAATTGATTTGTGTCTTAAGAGGATTCTGTTATTTCTGGCTAAGAAGTGTGCTAAATTCCCTGTCAGTTCCTACAAGTGGGTTTAGGTGCTCTGGAAGACAGAGGAGAACCCTATTGAGGACAGCCCAAAGCATCCCCCTTATCACCCAAGAGTGGGTAAGTCAAATTGCACACCTGTCCTTCCCGCAGGCTAATGACCCTTCTGTGGTCCCACTGCAGGGTCCGGACAGTTGGAACATGCAGGACCTATGGAGCCAGGGTAGGAGAGAGAGGCTTTGCCCTGCCTGCCACCTTCTGCTCACAGAGGTGATTTCCCCCATGCTCCTAGCTGCCCTCCAAAGATGTGAAGATGCCAGTGAAGTAGAAAGAGAGGAGAGGAAGGTGCAGGGGCATCTGCTCCAGACAGAGATCTATGAGCAAGGGACCTCTGTACCTCCTGTAGAACAGGGGCTCAGCAAGGCCCCTTGGCATACCGGTGAAGTAGATATAACTGAAGTCTTGCTCCTGGCCAGTGGTTGGAGGAGTAAGGGTTCCTAGTGACCAAAATGCATGCCTGCTTTCTCCAAGGTCGACTGGCTCTTTCCCGGTACGACAGATCTGACAAGCAACACCATCACATACTAGCTTAAGACCCTCATTTATCTCCCAATACATGAAAGATCACTCTCAGCATACTAAAGAGATCCAGGTGGGATATGGAAAGAGTATGATGTGTGAGACTGGGCTGTAGAGTCCAGGCCACCCTAAACCTGTTTCCTGTGCTGCCCTACTTACTCATCTGAGCCTGGTGCCCCAGATTGAAAGCTCCAGGGCTTTCCGGCCCGGCCATTTGACTCAGACCTGTTGACTTGACCGAAATTCATATTGGTATTAATTTGAGAGCTGGTCTTTCCTGCCTGTCACAGTCACAGGGACTTCAGTTTCCCATCCCCCCCTGCAGCACCTTATTCTTGCACTAGTCTCCTTTTTATATATCCTTTTGCTCTCCTGACTGAGAAAGGACTAGATTTCACACCTAATTAAAAGAGATTGTGTTGCCTGCTGTTTCCTTTCTTGTTCATTTTCTCTTATGCACAGGCAGCGTTTTATTCTCATGCTAAGCCCTATCCCCGGACCCCCGCAGCTTAAGGGACAGGCAGGCGCTGCATTCCTACAAAACAGAGAGCCAGGCCCTCCACCACCCATTTCACCAGGCAGATTTTCCTTTCAGGGCTCACTCCTGCTTCAGCCCCATCCATTCGTGCTCTCTCCTAGAACGCACCACTTAGAGAATACACCCTCACATTCAGGAGCACAATTCCTTGCATGTTTCTAGTGAATGCCATCTCAGGCTGACTTTATGTTTTTACTCTGGAAAAAAGGAGGTAGGTTATTATTTTAAAACACAAAGAACTACTTTTTATCACTTTTCCCACTTTGCATCAGTTCTCTGCTCATACTATTGTTGGGGGGGGGGCATCCTCAGATACACAAAACCCATGTAACATTGTGTGGTTTTGTAGAGTTGACAGGGTTGCGTATTCAGAGGGGCTGGTTATTTTGGTTGTGTGTGTGTGTGTGTGTGTGTGTGTGTGTGTGTGTTTGTGGGGTTTTTTCTTTCCTTTTTTTTTTTTTGGGATGAATAGCCCAAATGCCTATTCAGTGCCAATCTAGGAAAGAATGGAGTCAGCATTCTCACACCATCCCTTCCTATGCAGTCCCTGAATAACCATCCAATCAAGATTTGTGTTCAATGGGGACAAATCTACAGTAGAGTAGTTCAGATTTATTCCATTGGGATCTATACATTAATGCCCATTGGATGAATAGGACATGTTCACAAAAGCCTGGACCTTGCCTCACTGTGGCAGAAACTTTTTCCCACTGTATTAGTGTTAAAAATAAAAGAAAGCCTGGGAAAGGACTTGCCTCAGCATTGTGTGCTGGAGGAATGAGCGCACTGAATGGGGAGGCAGAGTCCCCGCCACATCTGTACCCACATCAGCAAAACATGATTCATCCTTTCAAGGCTGCTCACTGCAGCGTGGGGCCGGTGCACATAGAGGGATGTTTAAGAATTATGTCTATAAAAGTTCAACAGGCTTATCAGCTCGGGTTATATACATGTGCAGGTTTATGCTTATCTCTGTGGTTTATAATGAAGTTGGTGACATTACTGCACTGTCATAACTCATACTATTTAGCAGATGACCTGATTGTTTTATTTGCAATATAATTTGGTCAAATGAGCAGTTCAAGTTTTTCTTACAAAATTGTATATGTGTCTATATGAATGTATGTGATAGGACAACTTTTTTTCTGTTTGTGTGGTACTGAGGGTAGAACTCAGGGTCTTTTCTACCTCCAGGCTACACCCCAGACCTATTTTATACTTTATTTGGAAACAGGGTCTCACTAAGTTGCTGAGAGCCTCACTAAGTAGCTGAGGCTGGCTTCGAACCTGTGCGATCCTCCTGTCTCAGCCTCCCAGGTGCTGGGATTACAAGCGTGTGCCACCACGCCCGACTAATAGGACAACTTTTGATGTTGTCCATTTCTTATCTCTTAAGCAAACTCCATCATAATTTTCTGTCTTTCCTTTTCTACTGAGAATAAGGATGGCCCCAGATCTTTGGGCAATTCAAGTTCCATTTCTCCATGACCCAGTGTATGTAGTAAAAAGAGCATCACGAGGCACAGGTTCTAATCCTAACTCTCTGATGTGCTAGTTATATAAACATTGCACAGGTCACTTAGATACTTTTGAGAGCCCCAACTTCCTCATATCAAATAGGGATAATAAGACTATGAGATGTTACATGCCACAGAATTTTGTACACTGTAAAACATTACATGGATATCCATTATTATGATAATTGTAATAGAGTCACCTCCTAGAATTATCTAAAATAAGACAACTCTGTCGTATATGACATCAGTATGTCACAGTGTCATCATTGTGGCTAGAGCTGTAGTCAAATGTGTGTCTAAAGAATGCTTTCACCTGTGTAGAAAAAATGTTTTAGCCGGGCGTGGTGGCACACGCTTGTAATCCCAGCATTTGGGAAGCTGAGACAGGAGGATCAGGGTTCACCGCCAGCCTCAGCTACCTAGTGAGGTCCTTTGTAGCTCAGTGAGACCCTGTTTCAAAATAAAGAATAAAAAATAGGGCTGGGAGTATAACTCGGAGGTAAAATGCCCTTGGGTTTCATTTCCAGTACCACAAAAAAAAAAAAGAAAGAAAAAGGAAAAAAGAAAAAAAAATGTTTTATCCTGGCACAATGGTACAGGCTAGTAATCCCAGCAACTCTAGAGGTTGAGGCAAGAGCACCCCAAGTTCAAGGCCAGCCTCATCAACTTAGCAAGACCCTATCTCAAAAAATAAAAGACCTCAGGTTATAGTTCAGTGGTATAGTATCCCTAGATTCAGTCTCCAGTACCACCCCTCCCAACCCACACAAATGCTTTAATAAGTCAATCCTACATAGAGATGGTTATTTTTTTTTGCCATCTGTTTACAACCAGTTTTACTGCCTCCTATTTTATTGAGGTGAAAGAGAGACCTTAGTGATAGCAAAGCTGTATATAAACTGGGCGTGGATGGCATACACCTGTAATCCCAGCACTTGGGAGACTGAGACAGGAGGATCTCAGGTTCAAGGACAGCCTCAGCAAGTAGTGAGATTCTCAACAACCTAGTAAGACCCTGTTTCAAAATTTAAAAATAAAATAGGAATAGGGGTGTAGCTCAGAGGTAAAATGGCCCCATATTTTAGTGTCAAGACAGGTTATTTTTTTTTTTTTGGCCTTATTCCATCTAAAAATACATGCTCTTGAAATTAGATGGGTGAAGGGTGTATTCATTTTGAGTCACCCCTCCATGCCAGTCTCGTATGGAGCTGTATTTCTATTTTCTGTATTTCTATCTTTCTAATAAACTTCTTTAAATCTTCAGCAACTGTCCAAAAAAAAAAAAAAAAACACAAAGAAAGAAATTAGATGGGTGAAGAAGCCATGCTAAATCATAGATAGGTATTATAGATGAGTATTTGGAAACCTTTTCACACATCTTTGCAGCAAGCCCATGGATGCCTAAGGGCCAGCTAGCCCTCAGTCAGGGCCAATGCACATGATACAGTGCAATGGTCAAGAGGGGGATCTCTAGACTCCCTGGGTTCAATACCAGCTCTACCACCAATCAGCTATGTATCTTAGAGCAAGTTTCTCAATTTCTCTGGTCTCAGTTTCCCCATCTTTAAAAGGGGGATAATATTACCTACTTCCTAAGTTTGCTATGAGGATGATATGAAATAATATCCATAATATGTAGTTATGACAGTGCTTGACATATGGTAAGCTCTAAAAAAAAGTGTTATTGTTGTCATGGTCTATAAGCATAGGGAATACAGAAGAAACCTGGAATCTGGTCTTTTTTTCCTGAGTTCCTGAATATCCCTTTCTGGGTTGCTGGTATCTTCCTCTAGGGCTAAATTTTGTAATAACACAATTAGAGGGGATCTGTGATGGGTCTTTAATCTGGCAAAAAGAATTTATTTGACATAAGTAAAAAGATGGAAGCTGTAGCCTCATACAGTATTTCAGCCACATAAAGACCTGATGAAAGTTAGAAGAAGAAGGAATTCTCTTACATAAATTAATGCAAATTTTATCACTGAATGTGAACATGGAGTTCAAAAGCATGTATTAAGTTAAGTTCAGATAGCATGAGAGTAAGCAAGGAAGCAAAGTAGAAACACTGGCTAAGTCAAAATAGCCCTGGCCAGGTCCTTTATTCTAGAGTAGAGGAGAAACAACTGAAGAGAGAGACATTCCTCCTGTCCGTAGGCCATCACCTCTGGCCTCGCTTCTCACAAGACCTGGGGATCTGGGTCACAGGCCAACAGTCAGTCCTTGGGCCACTTTATTTAGAAAGCCCTCTTACATGGCCTCTCCCAACCTGATGTTTAGTTATGAAGGCAAGAATTGAGGACACTGCTTAAAGGATGAGTCAGAGAAAGGACTCCTGAGAGCCATCTGAGAGGTGGGGCAGAGGAAGGGGACAGCCCTAAGACTTAGTAGTGCACCACTTGTTTTCTTTCTTAACGTGGATCCAAATGTCACCATCATTATCTGTTGTCTTCACAGCTTGAAATGCAGAGACAGCATCTGCATAGCTGACTATTATCTTCCTCCTGGGAGCTGTGTGATAATCCCCCCAGCAAGTGCATAAAGCACCCCATTACCAGGGGCAAATGTGTACCCCATTCCCGACTTACTCCTGATATCCTAGGCTGAGTATTAACACACTCCCTCTCACTGTAAATGAGCTCAGTTTGAATGATCACTGCGGATACCAGAGTGCACTCTGGTCTCCCAGACCGGCACACCAGCACAACCAGCTCCCATCTTTTTAGCACTCCTTTTTCATTAAGCTACTGAAAGTCACCCATATCCTACATAACCATCCTAGAGAGTGCTCAAACAGGTTGTCAGAGATGATAGGAAGAATGACGTTCCGGAAAGCAGCCGGTAGATGCCTGTAGCTAGCAGATGGCACCCACAGCCATCATCATCTGGAAAACATGGTGACAGCTGTTCCATAGACATCTTAGTCTGGGTTGAATTTTCCAAGAATTTTTGCATACATGGTGTGGGTTATGGTTATATGCCATAGAAATGACTAAGAAGGGGATTTATTTCTTAATTATGAGTACTGTTGCTGTCCGTGAATAAAATAAGGAACTTAGGTAAATTGGGGGAAATGTAGGCTTTTCCAAAAGACTTGGACTGATCTTAAGTGGAAGTAGAATCTTTCCTGAAAATGTCTTCCATTTGTCCCACTTCTTCCTTGCTGAAGTCACAGGCAAAGGACCCATCTGGTTATTATTTCCATTCACAACCTCAAATGAAGCTCGGAGGGAGTAATATGGATTCAGTAGGCAGGAACTGGGGAAAGTGCCAGGCCCTATTCCCCTAGGCTTGTCTGTGCAGTCTGACCATCTCTCCCTCCGTGGCTGCTAGGAGGATGCTCCTGAGACCTGGGTGTTTGGAATGCAGTGAGCTAGACCTGACCCCCGCCGTTTTGTGTGTCTGCCTTGCCCTACTGCAGGTGACATCAGTTGCAAGGGGATGACCGAGCGCATTCACAGCATCAACCTTCACAACTTCAGCAATTCCGTGCTCGAGACCCTCAACGAGCAGCGCAACCGTGGCCACTTCTGTGACGTGACGGTGCGCATCCACGGGAGCATGCTGCGCGCGCACCGCTGCGTGCTGGCCGCCGGCAGCCCCTTCTTCCAGGACAAGCTGCTGCTAGGCTACAGCGACATCGAGATCCCGTCGGTGGTGTCGGTGCAGTCGGTGCAAAAGCTCATTGACTTCATGTACAGCGGCGTGCTGCGGGTCTCCCAGTCGGAAGCGCTGCAGATCCTGACGGCGGCCAGCATCCTGCAGATCAAGACAGTCATCGACGAGTGCACGCGCATCGTGTCGCAGAACGTGGGCGATGTGTTCCCAGGCATCCAGGACTCGGGCCAGGACACACCCCGGGGCACCCCCGAGTCGGGCACGTCGGGCCAGAGCAGCGACACCGAATCGGGCTACCTGCAAAGCCACCCCCAGCACAGCGTGGACAGAATCTACTCCGCGCTCTACGCCTGCTCCATGCAGAACGGCAGCGGCGAGCGCTCCTTCTACAGCGGCGCGGTGGTCAGCCACCACGAGACCGCGCTCGGCCTGCCCCGCGACCACCACATGGAAGACCCCAGCTGGATCACACGCATCCACGAGCGCTCGCAGCAGATGGAGCGCTACCTGTCCACCACGCCCGAGACCACGCACTGCCGCAAGCAGCCGCGGCCCGTGCGCATCCAGACCCTGGTAGGCAACATCCACATCAAGCAAGAGATGGAAGACGATTACGACTACTACGGGCAGCAGCGGGTGCAGATCCTGGAGCGCAATGAATCCGAGGAGTGCACAGAAGACACCGACCAGGCCGAGGGCACCGAGAGCGAGCCCAAGGGCGAAAGCTTCGACTCGGGCGTCAGCTCCTCCATAGGCACCGAGCCCGACTCGGTGGAACAGCAGTTTGGCCCCGGGGCAGCGCGAGATGGCCAGGCGGAGCCCACCCAACCCGAGCAGGCTGCCGAGGCCCCCGCCGAGAGCGGGGGGCCAAACCAGCTAGAAACAGGTGCCTCCTCCCCGGAGAGAAGCAACGAGGCGGAGATGGACAACACAGTCATCACTGTCAGCAACAGCTCCGACAAGAGCGTCCTGCAGCAGCCTTCGGTCAACACGTCCATCGGGCAGCCATTGCCAAGTACCCAGCTCTACCTACGCCAGACAGAAACCCTCACCAGCAACCTGAGGATGCCTCTGACCTTGACCAGCAACACACAGGTCATTGGCACAGCTGGCAACACCTACCTGCCGGCCCTCTTCACTACCCAGCCTGCGGGCAGCGGCCCCAAGCCTTTCCTCTTCAGCCTGCCACAGCCCCTAACAGGCCAGCAGACCCAGTTTGTGACAGTGTCCCAGCCCGGCCTGTCAACCTTTACCGCACAGCTGCCAGCGCCACAGCCCCTGGCCTCATCCGCAGGCCACAGCACAGCCAGTGGGCAAGGCGAAAAGAAGCCTTACGAGTGCACGCTCTGCAACAAGACGTTCACCGCCAAACAGAACTACGTCAAGCACATGTTCGTACACACAGGTGAGTGAGGCTCCCCCAGAGAGCAGCAGGGGGTGGGGGGCAAGGGACCCGCAGGATGGCAGGAGGAAGGGCAGGCTTGGAATCACTTTTCAGATCTTAAAGACACCCACCACAAGCCCTTTCTAGAAACCCCAGTTGTGTCCCCATCAGAGCAGTGAAGTGCTCTGCCACTGAAAGGCAAGTCAGAGAATCACTTTATGGAGAAGGATGTCCTAGGGATGTGCAGCCTGCAGAAGGGAAGAATCAGGGCATCACATAGGCCATACGCAAGTATGTGCGTTTCGGAGGCAGCACAGTATAGTCCTCAGGGGCTCGGTCTCGAGCCAATTGCTTGGGTTTGAAATCAGGCTTAGCCACTGCAGAGTGTTGTCACTTTGGGAAAATCACCTTTCTAAACTTCAGATTCCAACAACACACCTTCCTTAGTGCTGCTTTTGGGGAGTATGTTAATTTATATAAAGTTCTTAGAAAAGCTTCTAGCACATAACAAGCACTATATAAGTGGTAGTTAGTATTAGCATTATTAAGGTGGCTGGGATGAGGGAGACATTAAATTGGTTCTGTTGGCTCTGAAATATAGTGCCAGACCAGTGACGGGGAACTCTAAGGATTCTTTCAGCTAAATGAAAGAAAAGGGTGTTAACAGTTGGAACTGCTCTAAGATGGGATAAATTGCCTGAAAACAAAACAAAATAAAAAATGAGATGCTTTCATCCAAGGTATTTTAAGATAGGATGGATAATCATCTCATAGAGATGATGTAGAGGTCAGTTATGGCCAGATTAGTGTTTCCCTGGATTCTGATTCCAGAGCTAAGATCTCCTGACCTCTCAGTGAGCTCCATGATGGGACAGAGAGAGAAACGAGGTCCTCGTGGTTGTGGCTGTGCCTTCACATAAGGGACTGCCTATATGCTTAAGATTTCAAATTGATATCCTTGTACCTAAAAACACCTACCACGATTACCATCATTTTCATACTTAAAATTTTAATGAAAGTCACTTAGTAAACCTCTGGTTCCAGAATAATCCTATTAAATGACATAATTTGTCAGGGAACTGTTACAAATAGAAGGTGAAACATAGATGTTTAAATTGAGGACTAGCAGAGAAAGGAAGGAATAAACATGAGAACAAGATACCCGACCTGAAGTGAACAACTGAAATAATACATTACTATCGAACTCTGAAGGTGAACTTTGCCTTCTTTGCAGTTCAGCTTTAAGTCAGGACATTATGTAAAGCAATGCAGGTATCTTTATGCAAATCAGCTGTGCTTAAAGACTACAGTTTTCACATCTGTAAAGAAACATGGTGGCTTACTACTGAATTTAGGAAGAAAATTGAGTAGTGGCCAGTCCCTATGTTTACTTAAGGTAAATACAAATGTAATAATAACTTGAAACCAATCAAAGAGCAGTGTTTATTTATGTAGCAAGAGATAGCAGAGTGTTCTCCAATAATTTGTCTCCCTTCCATCTAATTAAGGAAGAAATAAAATTAATTAATTAAAGTGATCATTTGTGGAAGTAGCTCTTTATCCAAAGCTGACTTCGCTGGTCTTGGATCCATTAACATATCTATTTAAGTAGACCAATTATATATAAAATTCACATTTTATTAGATAACATATTGACAAAACATATTAATATGAAACATATTTTTAGTATACTGCCAAGAGCTGTCTTTTGATGTATAAATGTATTTTTCAGGCCAGGCATGGTGGCACATGCTTGTAATCCCAGTGCTTGGGAGGCTGAGACAGAAGGATCACAAAGGTTCAAAGCCAGCCTCAGCTACTTAGGGAGGCTCTCAACAACTTAGACCCTGTTTCCAAATAAAGTATAAAATTGGTCTGGGAGGTTAGCCTGGTGGTAGAAAAGCCCCTGGGCTCCACCCCCAGTACCACCAAAATAAATAAATAAATAAATAAATAAATAAATAAATAATTTCTATAGAGTCGCCAAAATTTTTATAGTTAACCCAAACAACTAGGCTTATCCATGAGTAAACCAATACTGGATCTATATTCTTAGACATCACAGATGCAAAAAGCTATGGGCAAACCATTTTATAAATCTCAATTATGCTCAAAGCATGATCTGTAGATTGCTAGCAAATTACTAAGGTCCTCAGTAAATTATGAAGGTGTTTGTATTGGTGCACATAATATGACCACATCTGGAAACAATTAATAATGTATATAAGGTGGCAGTTTGGAAAGGCCATCTGCATTTCAAGACTTTTGTCTAACTGAGGTCTATAAACCTAATAAAGTTTAAGAACAAGTGGCCTAGATTTTCAAAAGGCAAGACAGCCAGAACAGGTGATGGTAATTCAGGATCCCAATTCACTGTGGTCCACATTTCCAAAGTTCTTTCTACATTCTTGGAAAACCATAAAAAATGGGTTTTCCCAACTTTACAGAAACTCAATGGAAGTCATAAAAATCCAGAGCAAAAGGTCCAAGTGTGGGTATAAAAAATATTCTAGAAAGTGCTAGGAATACTTAAAGGAGCAGAGATGGACATGATGTTCTGATGCATAGTCTAACTGAAAGAAATTTTACCAGAAAAGAGTAGCGTGAGCTGGGCATCATAGTGCACACTATAATTCCAATACTTGGGAGGCTGAGACAGGAAGATCGCAGGTTCCCCACCAGCCTCAACTACTTAGTGAGGTCCACTGCAACTTAGTGAGACTGTTTCAAAATAAGGAATAAAAAATAGGGCTGGGAGCCGGGCATGGTGGCGCACGCTTGTAATCCCCACGCTTGGGAGGCACAGACAGGAGGATGGCGCAGGTTCGAAGCCAGCCACGTGCGCTGGCTTAGGAGACTCTGTTTCCAAATAAAAATGTAAAAATAGGTCTGGGAGTGTAGCCCGGAGGTAGAAGGGCTTCCAGGAAGCTCAGTACCACCAAAAAAAAAGAAAAAAAAAATACGGCTTGGAGTGTAGCTTAGAGGTAGAATGCTCCTGGGCTCAATCCTCAGCATCACACAAAAATAAATAAATAAATAAATAAATAAATAAATAAATAAATAAATAAATAGTTTGGCAGAGCTGAACGGAAAGAAATTTGGATCTTCTTTGTCATAGCTACTATGCAAACAGATAAACCTGCACAGTAACTGGCTTTGCATTTTATTAAACTCCAAGGCTGATGTTTACTTTCAATAACTGCAGAGAACTAATTCTGAGATCTGGTTCTAATTAAAATTCTGTGTAGATCTATGTTAATGATCCACATATTCATGAAAGGAAGTGTTTGAGACAAATAAGGAGCCCACCCTTTCAACTTTGGAGCTAAGCTCTAGAGAGTGAAGGAAGCCCTGGTTATAAAGCATATTCTGTAGTGGTTATAAACTCAGAGTAGAACCATAGGATGATTAAACTAGGATTAAACTATTTGTGTCCTCTAAATGGCTGCATCACCTTAAGCAAGTCATTGGATTTCATAAGCCTCAGTTTACAATGGAAATACATTTTCTACTCTTTGGATTTCTGTAAAGGTGTGATACATGTGAGAGCATTTTATAAAAGGCAAAGTATTACTTAATTCTTAAAAATCATCCTCATTATCACATTATCCCCCACCACTCAGGAGGCATTAAGTTTCTTTGTTCTGTTTCTTGTCTCTGAATGTTATACCCTGAATATGTTTCAATTCATATTCTCTGAGATTCAAATGTTGAAGCAATGTGATACTCCTTAGGTTTCTAGAACTTCTTTCATATCAAGGACCTTTTTTTTTTTTTTAATTCCCTAATGATTTTAAGAGTGGAAAAAAAAAAAAAACCTCAGCCAGCCATAGTGGCACATTCCTATAATCCCAGGACTTGGGAGGCTGAGACAGGAGATTCATAGGTTTAAGACCAACCTCAGCAACTTAGTGAGATTCTCAGAAACATAGTGAGATCCTGTTTTAAAACAGTTTTTTTTTAAAGGGGGGGGGCAGGGAGAGGGCTCAATGATAGAATGTCCCAAAATTCAATCCCCAGTACCACAAAAGAAGGAAGAAAAGAAGGAAGAAAGGAAGGGAGGAAAATTCCCTCCTCTAACCACTCTACCCACTGCTAAACAAACCACCACAGGACTGCATTAACTGTAGGAGTTTTCCATTTCACTGACTGCAGCTTCTTAAGAGATATAAAGAAGAATCCAAGCATTTAGTACATGTTTGAAAACAAGAGAATTAGAGGAGAAACAGAGCACAAACCATCCACTCATGGAACAAGTTAGAGATTTTCATTACCTTCCCCTGAAGAGATAAAAACAAAGGTCAAAGTAAAGGAACAGGAGTGAAAGAGAAAGAGGAGGACAGAAGAAGGAGGGGCCTTGGTCTGTGAACATGGACCTAGAAGACAAGCCATAGGAAAAGTTCAAAGAGAAGCCCTAGGGCAGTGAGATCTCCATACTGGTAGCATGCAGATGCTCCCCTGCGCGCCATCCTGCACCACACCTCCTCAATCAGAAACTCTGATGGAGCCCAGAAATCTGTGTTTTAACCAGCCCTGATTCCTACTGAAGGCAAGAATCCTCCCTGCTTCCCTCGAGGCCTGAGCCTGGGAAATTAAGTGAAGGAGAGCAAGCATTAGGTGGCTCTGGTTAGGTAACATCAGTCTCTCAAATTCCACCAATAAGAATACGTGTATTTGGCAGGAGTGGTGGCGCACACTTGTAATCCCAGCATTTGGGAGGCTGAGACAGGAGGATTGAGGTTTACGGACAACCTCAGCTACTTAATGAGGCCCTTTGCAACTCAGTGAGACCCTGTTTCAAAATAAAGAATAAAAAGCCGGGCATGGTGGCGCACGCTGCTTGTAATCCCCGTGCTTGGAAGGCGGAGACAGAAGGATCGCGCAGGTTCGAAACCAGCCTCGCTGGCTTAAGAGACCCTGTTTCAAAATAAAATATAAAATGGGTCTGGGAGTGTAGCCCGGAGGTAGAAGGGTTTCTAGGAACCCCAGTACCACAAAAAAAAGAAGATAATCTCTCAAATATAAGCCATGAACTGAGTCTTCCAAACTGCATAGATAACATGGCAAATGTACCCCTTCTGGTACTTAGCAGTACTGACTTTTATTATCATTATGTGGGCAGTGAGCACCTTCCCGGGAGAGCAGAAACACATACCATATGCATATTTGAGCCTAGCATGTAATAGCTTACAAATATTAAATCTTCAATAATACCCAATCAATGGATGTATCAAATCCTTCTTGAATGACATTTAACCATGTGCAAAAGGATGAATGGTCTATTTCCATGGATTTTATTTATTTTATGATGTAATTTCATGGAAATAGTGCAGAAATAAATAAAATTTCATATATTTATATGAAATTTTTATTTATATTATATATATATTTTTATTTATATGTATAAATTATATATATACATACACACACACACACACACACACACACACACACACACACGCACACACACATATATATATATATATATTCCCACAGGTTTGGGATGGAACCCAGGGGCATTCTACCTCCGAGATACATCCCTAGGCCTGTTTTTTATTCTTTATTTTGAAACAGGTCTCACTAAGTTGCAGAGGGCCTTACTAAGTAGCTGAGGCTGTCTGAGAACCGTGATCCTCCGGTGTCAGCCTCCTGAATGCTGGGATTACAAGCATGTGCCACCATGCCCAGCTGCAGATTTATATATTAAATACTTTCCTCCAAGGATCTAAACATGTCTTAGATTACATGTTTTACTGGTTCTTACTGTGTGTTACAAAATCACACACATAGTAGTCAGAATGATCAGAATGGCATCTGGGCTATTTATCAGACTCCAGGTAGAGAGTTGCCAGACCTCACAAACAAAAATATAGGACAACCACTTACATTTGAAATTTAGATAAACAGTGAGTATATTTTAAAATATGACCCATGCAAAATCTGTGATGTACTCATACTAAAAAATCATTTGTTGTTTATCTGAAATTGAAATTCAACAGGGTATTATATATTTTATCTGGCAACCCGTTCCAGGTGGAACTTTCTTTTAAAATCCAAACTTAGGACTTTTGCCTTAAAAAATCTATAAATGAATATGAGCTAGCATATGTAGTTGCTTCTAAAATGTTTGTTGAGTGAGTATGTAAATGAATGTATAAAAATGTGGGCATGCTTTCCAGGAGAACTTAATTCAAGGGACTTATACATAAATGCATTCTTTTCTCAACAAGACTTTTAGATTTCTTTATTTCTTTTCTCTTTTCTTTTTAAAAATTAGAGAATATATTGTAAAGAAATTATATATATATATATATATATATATATATATTCCGACATGTATTTTTTTGCCAAGAAAAGATAGATGTTTGGTGTTTCCTGAATCATGTTATCAAAAGTCTTTAGTCCATTGATATACTATGTACATGAGATGATTTTGCTTGTTACTTGGAGAAAGAAGTTCAGCCATTTCAGCCATGAATTCAATATAGATATAGTAATAACAATATCAAGATAATATTAGCAAAGGGATAATAGTAGTGACCTCAGGACAATCATGTGATAATCTTCATATGGAGCTTGGACTATTAATTCATTCCAGCCATTGAGGGGAGGGCTAAAGGAATGAGTATGAGTTTGGGAGTAAGAAAGCCTTAGTTAAATTTTAAGCTCATCCTGATCATCGGTTGTTTAGATCTTAATAGGATATAATTTTAATATGCTTGCTCTGAGAATTAAGTAATATATGTGAAGGCACTTAACCATAAATACTATAAAGTTATCCCTTAGGAACATGTATGTTATTTATACCATAGCAGCATGATTCATTTTGCAGCAGCATCTATAAAACAAGAAATTGTTACAGGGGAGGAAGAGATAATCTAGCTGGGCTGTTATCTTATAGTAATGATTGATTTGTTGAGGAATCTTCAGGATGTTAGTGCAACTCTAATTAAAGATATCATTATCTGGGGATGTTAATATCTATACCAGGCATAAAGGTAGAAGAGAGGCTGAGAAATGAGGACAAAGTTCCTTAGATATTCAAAAGTCTGCTTACCACCAAAATACTCCAGTTGTCACTGAAGCCACAGCTGTGGTGTGAATGCAAATTGCCTCCAATAGGCAATCCCTCCTAAACAATCACCAGGAACTGGCCAAAAAGTCTGATAGGCAATCGTAACAACTGGGTCTCGGGTGCGTAACCAGACTTCCCTGGGTAGAAAGCAAACCTGGAAGCCAATGAAAGCTCCATAGAGTTCCATCTGAGCACATTTCTGTGGTTGATACTGAAACTTTCTCATTTTCTGGTCCACTCTTGTCTCCATTCAGAGGACCTGTCCTTTCCAGGAATCCCTACTCTCCTTTCCTCTTCCTTCTTGCTGCCTCACCAAGCATCCTGTATTGATTTTCCTGACCCTTCACTGTGTCCCCCAAAGAGAAAGACACTGTGCTACAGCAGAGGATGGAGAGGCAGAGGGAATGGGAGAGGCAGGTAGGAAGAGTGCTTCAGAAATCATCCTGATAATAGATTTTTTCTTTTTCAGTAATTTTGTATGCTTTTATTGGTGCATGGAGTCTCACATCCTTATGTAGTTCATGTTGACACTGACATATATGCACACAGCTCTTGCTGAGCTTTCCCCAGCTCCTTCCTCACTCCCCCTTTCCCCATATATGATGTTGAGACTGGCATTGGGATGATTCTCTGATATGCACATAATGTCAGTGGAAGTGATTCCGTCACTAATTCTCTCTTTCCCGCTCCGCTCCCCTAGACCACCTCCCTGGTTCCACTGAAGTTTCCCCTCCATTATCTAGTCCCTCTTTTATCCCAGTTACTCCCTAGCCCAGGAGAAACCTGGCCAGAATAAGAAAGAACAGGTAGAATACATGGGTTTTTACTGAGCCTCCGATGTAAAGGTCACTCTTTAAATCGAGTATCTTGGCTTTTACTGGAGTTTTACATGCTGTGGACAAGAACCTTCTGCAGCTATTATCCTGAACAGTGTCTCCCCCCCTCAATTTTTTTCTTCACTTGTCAGTTATAGTAGAGTAAGTGAACACTAAGCCCATGAGACGGCCTCAAAGAACAGGCATTGAAAAGGCACTGCCTTTCCCCTCAGTCCTTCACCTGCTGTTTGGTTTCTCTGCCTTACAAATGCTCAGATGCTTGCTAGGCTTTCCTTTGGTCTATGCTATTTGCTAACACTGTTTTCTAATACTGCTTCATTTCATAAGTATATATAAATAGCAATAGACTATATATAATGTGAATTATATAGCTGTAATATCTTGCCTTACTGAATATTGGAAAACTTTTTTTTAAATTCTAAGTTGGCTTTGCTGGGCCATACAAGGCATTTCTCAGTTGGTTTTACTTATCCCCAGTTCCTTTGTGCTAAATGGGACAGGGAACAGTTCAGTTCTCCAAAAAAAAATGACCATATACTCTCTTTAATTCTCAAAACAAGAAGACAGGAACTTTTTGTATTATTCTCAAATTACAGATAAGGAAACCGAGGCTTAAAGAGGTTAAATAACCTGCCCAAATCCCTCAGCCAAGGAAATGGAATTCGTATCTGGCTCTGGCATGTGTACAGCCCCCCGTGGATCGTTTAAAAGTGAAGGGGTTCCTATGACCTTGTCCGTCACGTTATAATTTAAGTATCCACTTTGTATTTTATGAGCCTTTCTAACAAACCAGACTTGCCATTTCTGACCATACGCTCAACCCTGGAAAGCCATCAACTACAATTTATCAGCATTTTTTATGGCTTCACTTGGAAAGCAACTACCAGCAGACCACATCCACTCTGTGTATAGTGGCCAAAGCCCCTGAGGATTTCTATAAGTAACACGCAGGAAAATAAGAGAGTAGAAAATATATTAACATTCCCACTGAGATATTGTTTCACATCCATACATTTAGAAAGGGAAATTGTGGGCACCTGACTAATCTGAAACTACACCCCATTTAGTAAGACAGTTCCTAAGTGCCCACGTGCCACATCGCAGGACCTTGGTAATTATAGCAAGCACCTTCCTCTACGGAGCTCCCAAGTGCTTTGCAACCGTTTTCCCTCATTAACTAGCATACCATTTTTCTGTGGCAGAGAAGGGAACAGGATACTTTGTCCTATTTAAAATGTGGGGCTGCTAATGCATTGAGTGATTAAACAGGTTGCCCTCGGGTCATTTGCTGACAAGGCCAGAAGTAGAGTCTTCTGGGGGCTGGGGGCCACCCTGAGCAGAAGACCAGCAAACCCACAAAGGGCCACTGCGAGTGCTCAGTCTAACTCCTCACTTACAGAAGGTAAAATAAACCCAGGGAGGTGGAAACACGGAAAGAGCCCAGGGTCACACAAATAATTAATAGCAGAACTGTTACTACATGCATACAAACAACATACAGATATATGCTATGGAGGGCAAGATGACAACTGTGAAGAATCAATTTATAGTCAGATTAGAAGGGTGTGAAAGTAAAAAACCTTCAGCAGTGACCTTGCCTAGAGGAAAAGCACATAGTTAGAAGGTGAAAGTTTCAAATAACAAGAGCATTTTAACACAGACAAAGTTTCAACTCCCTAGCAGCCAAAATACCATCTGGAACTTAAGGCATGCTTCCCATTAAAGGTGACAGGTGGACATGTTTTAAAAGATAGTTGGCCAGCCTATCATAGCTGCTATAAATTGTACAGAAAACACAAGCATAGCGAAGACCAGCTGAGTTCCAAGCATGTTTACAGCTGACAGAAATGTTTCCACTAAAAATAACATGCATGACTGTCTCTCTTAGGGAATCTCTTATTTCAAAAAAATCTACCAACATAAACATTATGCATATACTGAGTTCTTCAGCAAACAAGATTATTAGCCATGGGTCTTTACTGACTTCTCCTATTTTATGTATGTGCTTCAAAACAAACCTTTTTTAGCTGGGTGTGGTGGCACATGCCTATAAGCCCAGTACTTGGGAGGCTGAGACAGGAGGATGGCAGTTTCTGGGCCAGCCTCAGCAAATTACTGATGCCCACTGCAACTTAGTGAGACTCTGTTTCAAAATAAAAGAATAAAATAGGGCTGAGGGTGCAGCTCAGAGATAGAACACCCCTGTATCCAATCCTCAGTATTCTACACCCCCCCCAAAAAAAAACCCTTTATGTTTGAAAACACAACCAAAAGCTGTCTGATGAAAGAAAGTTCCACACAATGGATGACAAATATAAAGCACTTAACACTGTGCCTGGCATATCATAAGCACTGAATATGTGGTGATATTTTTTATTGCTATTATTACTCTAACACATCAAATCTCCTCTCGTAATAGAAAGAGTGGAAATACAGTCAAGGCACATATATTAAACAGAAGTCAACTCAGATTTAAGAAGTAGATTCCTTGCCCCGCTCCATAGTTCAGTTGCTGAATATTACCCTAGACAGCTTCAGGCTCTGCACATTAGACCTGGTCATGGGAGAACATGTAGAAGGAAGCTTCTGCACCGAGGTAGGCACGTACATTGTGCAGTCAGTAATGAGGTGGGACAGATGAACCAAACATTTGAATGCAGTTCATCTCACCTGTTAAGAGCAGAGAACAAAGAGTTTAGCAGGGTCAAAAACTAGTCTTTAAGTAATCCTCCAGAGAGAGGTCACCGATACATGGACTTGACTTATAGAAGCATACCTCATGTTATCATTCAGTAACAGAGTATTCTTACTTACCTTCCTTATTTTATTTATTTTATTTTATTTTATTTTTGGTGGTACTGGGGTTTCTGGAAGCCCTTCTACCTCCGAGCTACACTCCCAGACCTATTTTATATTTTTATTTGGAAACAGGGTCTCTTAAGCCAGCACGGCTGGCTTCAAACCTGTGTGATCCTCCTGTCTCCGCCTCCCAAGCGCAGGGATTACAAGCGTGCGCCACCACGCCCAGCCTTACCTTCCTATTTTTAACTAGCTTGATCATTTGGGTTCTAAGCCAAGAGCAACTGAAAGCAGTAAACAGAGAAAAAAGGATTTGGCCAACAGACTAAGAAAAAAGAAAGAGAAAAACTCTTTTAGAAATTGACCTAAGAGTTCAAAACGCATATGGAACCATTTAATGGGGGGAGGGGTGGCCTTGTAATAAGAATACCATGTAAGTATTCCCACACCACCCTTGGTGGTCTGCAAAGTGATTTCACATGTATTTTATGTCAACACCAGCACAATGAGGTAAGTAGGACTATGTACCTCACAAGCATTTGGTGATTTGTCAGAGCGAATACAGTGTGCGGTACCCAGATTTGAACAGGGCCACTGGACCCTGAGGTCATCATGTTGTTCACCACCTACACAACAACTTCCACACCTGAGGAGATAGTCGGCAGCTCAGGACAGTCAACATAGAATCACCAGTTAACTCTTGAGTTAATCTTAGAAAGCTGCCTGTCTGTCTGTCTAAAGTAGATAAAATGAAGGTTTAACTCTTCAGAATGAGATATTCCCACATTGGCAAATATTTTACAGACTTAAAATAGTAATGGGTGCATTCTGCAAAATAGCAGAAGTGGGGACTTTCCCCCAAGACCCACACTATATGCCCAACATTCTTAGTTCCCAAAGATTTTAGAGAAACCCCTGTCTCCAAGAATCTTTCTATTATTTCTTATATTTGTTCGATAATGTTGATGGGTAAACTGGAGAGCAGGACATGGTGGCACACGCCTGTAATCCCAGTAATTGGGAGGCTGAAACAGGAGAGTTGTAAGTTCAAAGCCAGCCTCAGCAACTTAGTGAGACCCTGTTTCAAAATAAACAAACAGCCGGGCGTGGTGGCGCACGCTTGTAATCCCCGCGCTTGGGAGGCGGAGACAGGAGGATCGCGCAGGTTCGAAGCCAGCCGCGCTGGCGTAAGAGACCCTGTTTCAAAAATATAAAATAGGTCTGGGAGCGTAGCCCGGAGGTAGAAGGGCTTCCAGGAACCCCAGTACCACCAAAAAAAATAAAAAAAAAAATAAAAACAAAATAAACAAACAAACGAACTAGAGCTGGGGGTGTAGCTCAGAGGTCGAATACCCTAGGTTCAGTCCCCAGCACCACAAGAAAAGAAAATGCCTAACAATGACACTGAAAACAACTCTCCTCATAAGCCACCCTCCCTTTTCTTTAGAGAATGACCTTCAAAGACTTTTAATGGGGAAATATCGCATAGCTTCCCAAGACAGCCATTTTTTTGACATGGGAACACGGAAAACTCTTAGCCTGTCCTGGCATACTTTAAAACAAGGTTTCTCTGAACACAAGAGGCCGGGAAGGCCTGGATCTTTCCGATCGAGGATGATCCATTGAACATTTAGATTTTATCTATTTTGTTTTTATGTTTTAACTTTTTATTGTTTTTCTTTTTTGTTGTCTCGTTTTCCTGTCTCTCCTTCTCCCACCTTGGCTATGTCTGGCTCCGTCCTGCTTGCTGTCTCTCCCCATGTCAACAGGTGAGAAGCCCCACCAATGCAGCATCTGTTGGCGCTCCTTCTCCTTAAAGGATTACCTTATCAAGCACATGGTGACGCACACAGGTGTGAGGGCTTACCAGTGTAGCATCTGCAACAAGCGCTTCACACAGAAGAGCTCCCTCAACGTGCACATGCGCCTCCACCGAGGGGAGAAGTCCTACGAGTGCTACATCTGCAAAAAGAAGTTCTCCCACAAGACCCTCCTGGAGCGACACGTGGCCCTGCACAGTGCCAGCAACGGGACCCCTCCCGCAGGCACGCCCCCGGGGGCCCGAGCTGGGCCCCCAGGCGTGGTGGCCTGCACGGAGGGGACCACTTACGTCTGCTCCGTCTGCCCAGCAAAGTTTGACCAAATCGAGCAGTTCAACGACCACATGAGGATGCATGTGTCTGACGGATAAGTAGTCTCTTTCTCTCTTTCTTATGAACAAAACAACAACAAAAGAAATAAACAGACAAAAAAAAAAAGCTATGGCACTAGAATTTAAGAAATGTTTTGGTTTCGTTTTTACTTTCTGTTTTTGTTTTTGTTTCGTTTCATTTTGTACTACATGAAGAACTGTTTTTTGCCTGCTGGTACATTACATTTCCGGAGGCTTGGGTGAATAATAGTTTTCCCAGTCTCCCTCGGATGGTGGCCTTAAGGCCTGGTAGTGCTTCAGGAGGTCCACTGGTTGGATCTCTAGCTACTGGCCTCTAAATACAACCCTTCTTTACAAAAAAAAGAAAAAAAAAGAAAAAAAAATCTTTTAAAAAAGTTAAAAAAAAAGAAAAAAATTTTTTTTCACTTGTGAAGAGCACTACAAAATATATAACAAAATCTAAAAGGCCTACTGTCTTTAAGTACACCGCTTGCAGTGTTTCAGTGGACATTCTCACAATTCTGGCCGCTTGGACTTCACAGTAACCAGTTAAAACTGTGGAATATCACTTCTGGTTGAAAACCCAGAGGAAAGGCCCTGCTGTTTTTCACCTACCAAGTTGTCTGATTTCATAAAAGGGCTGTGGGGGTGGAGCGGGCAGTGGGTTCCGTGATGTGGGAAAGAAAGTGGAATGGCAGCCTTCTTCCCAGATTCTGCCCCGTCCACGTGCCCTGCTCACCTCCTCCACATCCCCCCTTTCAGCAGAAGCCAGGAAGACTCGGACAAGCAACAAGCAACAGTGGCTATCGTATTTATTCAGTGTCTTCGCTGAGCCACAGCCTCAGCACAATCAAGAGGGACTTTCATGAAAGGCAGAAATGCAGATAAAACAAAGATATCAGAGATTTGCACCTATGTTTCTAGGTACAAGAGAAGGATTATTTCCAACAATCTTTGCAAAAAAAAAAAAAGCGTCAGGATATATTCTTGTGGAAGAGAAAAAGAAAGAGGAATGGAGGGTGGGGGGAACAATAAAAAGTTCTTGAGGCTTTTTTAAATTCAAAATTTTATAGAGGGGCAAAAGTGACGTTTACCAGATAGAATGCTGATTTTTTTAATATATTTACAACAGTATTTGTGTAAAAAAAAACAAAAAGTGAGATTGTTAAAAGTAATTTTTTTTCATTTTGGTTTTGCATACACTGCCACCGATCCCTTCTCTTTTATTTTATTTCACACACATATATATATATATTTTTTGGTAAGTCAAGACTGTTAAGGTTAGCGATACTGCTTCCAGATAGAAAGAATAAAAGGCAACTAAAGTTATATTTGAAAGAGAGGAAGGTTATTTTCTTCATATTTTTTTTAATTTTTCTTAATTTTTATTATTTTAAGTATTGCCTGGGTTGATGAGGGCCTTTGTAGCCCACCCATCCCTGCTGTAATTTGAACTGCTGCTTTGTATTTTGATACGTAGTTCTTTGACTTTTAGCAAGCTTAAGTTGCTCCACTGAATATTTGTTTTCACTGATCCATCTAGAATTAATTCTGTTGTTCTTCATGGGAGGGATTTGATATCTTTCAGAAGCAGCTTTCTTGCTTCTCCAGAATTTCATTGAGCTCTTATGATTCTAGAATTTCTCTTGTCTATGGACTTTGATTTTTTTTCCCTTTGATGGAACACTAGTAGTATAGAGGTCTTGAAAACTGGGTTTGTTTATTTGGTGGTCAGCCAGGAGGAGGACTTCACAGAAGTCTGTCATACCTCCTCACCCTTCACAACCCTACAAGCATCCTCTGAGAAGTCTGTTACAAACCATGATGCATTGATGCCAAAATTACTTCCTTCCTTTCAAATGTCACCTTCTGACTCTTTCTACCATGGCAAAGAGGGCTAAATAAGATGACCATTCTTTTGATGATGTATTAATCTTTGCTTTCTGGAAAGGTCTCAGGGAAACTAACAGTGTCCCTGATGCCAACATCTACCATTCAAAAGGCCACCAATCCGTCACATCATCCCAGATGCCACTTTCTCTTTCTAGTTGGGATTTCTCTCCTAGGTCCTGATCAAGAAATAATAAAAGAGGTTTTTCCATTATAGGCTCTGTCCTAAAAAGATTCTGACTTAAAAATAGGACTTTTTAAACCTATCTCATACTCCCAAAGTGATTTCATGACTGGGCACGTTTTAACACACTTTAAGGGGAAAACAACTCTTCATGAAACAAAGCAGAAACACCAAACAACAATTTTAAAAAAGAAGAAAAGAGGGGATATTTTACTTTTAAAATTACCGTACATTTTAATTTAATTTTCCTTCTACTTTTCTTGTTAGTGTTTTATTGACAAAAACCATGCAGCAAATGAGGGAAAATCTTCCAAGGCAAGCAACTCGATAATGACTAAATTGGTTTTATTCATATATTTTAGACATTTGGTTAACTTGGATCTTTTCCATAAGTTCTTTGTGATGTTTAGTAGAGTCCGTGCAACTGGAGTATTTGTGAGTTTGGTTTGTCCTACAGTGCTTAATTCAGTGGATGTTTTGCTAGAAGTTTTCATGTAGACTTGGATGGTTAACTGACTACTGGGTATCACCCACTGTGATTTCTAAGAGGAATCCTATCAAGAACAATGTGCCCAAAATTGACCTGTAAAAGCCAATGAGAAACAGCTTCAGAAACACAAAAGGTCCATTTTCCTCTTACTAATTTACTTTTTAAGATTTAGATGTGGATTCTAGCATTTCCACTTCTTACCAATAGAGGGAGCATTAACTAACCATGTCATGGAATCGTTAGATATTTTGAGAAAATAGTCATTCAACTTATAAGATAAACAAAAGAAAAGATTAAAATTGAGTAGAAAATGATTTTAATCTAAATAAAAGTGACATGAAATTATTCAGCATATATTTCAGGTGAAAGGAGACCAAAAGCTACTTTAAAATATTTTCAACTATTTAACAGTGGTACATTTAAAATAGTGTCTTAATTCAGACCTTAGCAAAGTAGGCAGAATTCATAATACCTCCAGGAAAGCTGATCTTGGGTGCCATTTTGGCTACATTCAGCTATCTGCTTCTCAAATCCTAAGGAGACCCATTTGCCTTAATACGAACTTGCCATTCTACAAAGCTAAGCAACTGGGTTAAATATCCATCTTTTGTTGTAGAGCATGAAGTAAAGAAAGAAAAAAAAAAACCCAAAACTGTAAGTGACTTGAGATTCTGATGTTCATCCTTTTCCTGTAAACAAAGTATCTACTTTCAAAACAGAAAAAAAAAAATGGGGATCCCTAAAGAATTCTTGATGAGGTGATATAATCATTATAGTCCATGACAAAATGGACTGCCCAGGTTTGTGTGCCAGTAGATTTGTTTCTACTGTGTGGCTTTCCTACCTAACATCTCACAGCCTACAATAGTTGAAAATTTGTTCTCTGCAACAGAAAGAAACTTGATTGAAGAAAGAGTTCTAGTCTGGAGGAGCAAGGCTGCCATTGTGGGCTATTGCTGTATGTCTGGCCTCTGACTTTTCTAAACTGACCCATGTTTTAGGAAATAAGCTAGTCTGTACCAGTTTCAAAAGAATACAGATGATTTCCTATTGCTAATCCTCTACCATAGGTAAACAATCACAAATATCTTAAGAAACAAACCAAAAAAAAAAAAAAAAAAGTACTTTGCCTCAACACCAGAGAATGAGTATGGATTCTTTTAATTTTCTGTTTTCAAATCCTATAATTGTCTTATATTTAGACCTTCATCCTAGGAAGCTATCAGTGCTTTTAAAAAATTCCTTTTGGTAGCCAGGAAAAAAGATAAGATGGAAGCAGATCTTCCAGATTAAGACCTCTTAGGATAAGTACAAGGAACAAGAACTGCTATGGAAAAGAACTTTTTTTTTTTTTTTTTTTTTTTTTTTTTTTTTTTTTTTTAGCAATTTACGATGTTAAAAGGAATTTGCTGGACAACAGAAAGGAAAAAGTCAAAGGGGAGTGTTTACCTAAAAACATTTAGATGTAGTCTGTGAAATATAAAATTTGCTAGCACTAAAAGCATTGGTAGTGTCTTAGTTCTTTTTATTTGGGCACAAAAGAGCCTCAAATGTATAAAATATAACCCTGAAAAACAAAAGAATTGGAACGCGTAGATCCTACAATGGGGAAAGACTGAAAAAGAAGCCAGGCCTCCCCCCCAAAAAATTGAAATGAAATTCTGTTTATCAAAATATTTTTACTATATATTTTAATTGAGTTGTAAACTTTCACTCCTTATAACACTTTCACATATTTTTTCCTCCCCAAATTCCTAATGGCTTGAACCTATTTGAGCCATGGGTAAGCATGGTGAATCCCCAGCTTATGTTCCAGCTGCAGGCCATTTTTAGACATCTGAGAGGTCACAGTACCTGTTTTAGACATCTGAGAGGTCACAGTACCTGTTTTAGACATCTGAGAGGTCACAGTACCTGTTTGGACTCTGAAACACTTGGTGTTGCTTTGTTTAAAGTCATAGAGGTTTTATTTTGTAACATCATAACATTCTTTGAAAACCAAAAAAGGGGAAAAAAAAAAAAAAACATTTCCAACCCATAAACAGGGAGAATTTGTGCATTTTGAAAACAAAGAGAGAAAAGGCTTCCTCTGATGATATTTGTGTCACTTTAAGTCCTAACACCTTAAGTTACATGTACTTCCATCACACAAATGCACCAGCAGCATGTGCCCTGCTCGTGCCCCCAATTCAGTGTTTCTTCTCAGCACAGAAGTTAAAAGTGAGGTGGTACCGCTTCTATAGACCCTTGGATCCCCCAACAAACATTACGAAGGCTCACACTGCTTCCTTGTTGAGGCTTCTTCCTAACAGCCCTAACACCTGTTTCCCTGAGAACAGGGGGCAGCGAGGTAAACCTGGTTGGGACCCGCATGGGGTTGTCCCTCCTGGGGCCTGCCTCTGTTGTTATTGAACATGCTACTTAATAAGTAGGGGCTGGGAGCAGGTAACATATGAGTCTGCAGGAAAAGTATCAGATGATCACATCAGGCCTGCCCTTGCCGTAGCCCGTGCTCTGCCGCAGTGACAGTGACAGGGGAGGGAACAAGGCAAGGTGCAAGGCAAGAGCAGACAACCTGAGATGCCTGGGGACTGGGAGCAGGAGGGTGCCCTTTCTGTGGTGACTTGACTCTTAAAAGAAATCTTCTAAAAGAATTTTTTAATTTAGTAATGAGTTGAAGTCCAGGGTAATGGCGGCTCTGGGGAAGAGAACAAAAGAATTGCAAAATGTATTCAGCACCCAACAATTCTAAACCCAAAAACATCCAATCGCAAAACTAGGAAGTTTGGCAAGAGGTACTTAGCAAAATCTCTGGGCTTTTCCGCGAGTAGGGTCAACAGACTTTCTTTTGAGTGATTTCTGGCTCTGAGAAACCTCTTTACTCATCAGAAAAGAACTTTATTTAAATGGCCAATTTCATCCTCCAGAGAAAGAAATTTAAAAAAATAATAATAAAAGGAAAGAAAAATAGACACTAAAGGAAGACCATGTGACTTGGTGGCCAACAAAAGACAGGGTGCACTAGAATTTCAATAGACTCCCTGATTCCATAGAAAAGGCAAAGCCACCCAGTGCCTCCAGGCTCCAGAGAGTGCTTGAGCTGACCCAGCCACCGGGCTTTCTAAGGCTAGACAAACTTCTCAACTGGGACCACAGTGACCTTTTTCTTCCTCTCTGTGTTTTCATGAAGAATGGGGCTTATTCTCCAAGGCACCTTCAAAATAGATTACTTGGGGGCAAACTTTCAAAAGCAATGTCTGCCCTGCTTCTCCATCTGCACAGGGAGACAGAAAAGGGGCACAGAAGAGCCCTCACCCTCGAGAGAGGATATTTTCATATGCTCAAGGGCTTTCTGGGTAGAGTTCTCGTGGCTGATACCACTTAAGCCTCCTGAAGAGAAACACTGTGATGACAGTGTTCCTGTAAGCTTGGCATGTCAAAACAATTAGTTCAAAGCATCATTTCTAGCACTGGGTAGCAAGATGAGCAGCCTGACCAAAATACCCCAAAGAGTTTTTTTAAGCCTTTAAAAAATTTCATTTTTTTTTCTTTTCCTTTCTCTTTGAACACAAGTCCATAGCCTCAGAGGTGTACATTAGCAGAGCCCAGGAAATGGCTTTGAGACAGTGTGGCCTGTTTCCCTTCTCTCTAGGTGAGCAGGTAGAAGATAAGAGCTGCACAGTACAAGTTATTTTTCAGAACGATGAGTTTACTCCTCACTGAAGGAAGGCTAAAAATGCCCTGGGTTCAAACAAGACACGTCATTTTTGCATACCACTGAGATGAGCCACCATTCCAACGTTTTCTTCAGGCCCTACCTGTTACTCCTTACACTGAATACTTCTAGACTGAAATCTAATCTGAAGTAACTTCGGTTAAGGTGTTTTCACAAGAAGCCAAGTAGCATTGTTGCCTTAAATCAGAAAGCCTGGGGAAGAGGACAAAAGATACTGAAATTGAAAGGCCATGATGATATGGGCATTTCTTGCTCTTTAATGGCTTTGTTACCACACAAAAAAATAAATAAGCCCTATTCATGACTGAGGACTATGGAAATAGAGACTTCTTGGGAAGCCACCAGACTTACACAGGGATGGCTGCTCTCAGGAAGTGGCTGCTATTTCCTGCTTCATTGATAGGTCTGGGTTGAATAAAATAGACATCATGTGACTCAACAGTGACTGCCATGAAGCCTAGTCACAGGTGCCTGGGATTCTGGTTTTAGACATTTTCTTAAAGGGAGAACAATCCCAACTAAAATTTATTTTCCTCTATTGTGTATATCTTTATACTTATTTTTCCACCTTTGTTTTGGAGTGCATCTGGTATATTTGGTAGCTCTTTGTTTAAATGTAAATTCAGAACTTCCAATTCTGGAGTGAAAGCATGGTCTGCAGATCATAAACAAAATCTAACCAGAGTCTGTGCTTCTGGGATACCTAATTAGAGTAGACAAGTCCCTAGTAGCCCTCTTTCAAATCCAGAGGTTTCTTGGTTCAGAATGCCTCAATGAGATTTTGATATACCCAAGACAGAAAAAAAATAATAATAACCCACAAGAGGCATCTATTTCTACTACTGTTGCAGCGCTTGTGTTTTACCCAGTGGTATCGTTGTACTTTCTGTGTAGATTCTAGGAGTGAAAAGGTCCTAATTCATCCTGTATCTCACAGCTGCTGTCCAGAGTGTCTGTGCATGAGTGTACATTATGCATGTGTACATGTAGTGTGAGGTACTCTTAGCCCAAAAGGAATCTACATTCATACTGCCTAGTCACAACAAGAGAGATTTTGGAATATCTAGCTAGAAGTCAAAGGTCTGACATATCTCACATCTCTGCCCTGCTCTGTTGCCTTAGGTTCACTGGTATCTGTGATGAGGCTTTAGAGCACTCTGAAGGAGTATGATGAGAAACTTGAGCAATGGCTGCACTTCTGTTGGATTTACTGACGTGTGTGTGCATGTTTGTCCACATTTATTGTCATCAGATGTGTGTATGTGCACCTCTCAGAGGAAGCCCACACAGGCAGAGGTCCTGGTGCATAGATGCAGTTGCCTCTTCCCGTCCGCGTTGCCGAGCTAGGTCTAGTGGCTCCCTTCCCAGGAAGCAGTCACCTGCCCACTCTGTTGCTTTTTGTAGCATCGCAGTGTTGGGAGAAACAAAGGCAGCTTGTTGGCTCCACAACAAACCCACAGGGACAGGCTGTTTTCCTCCAAAAGAAGGTGGAACACAAATACTCAACTGGGGAGCAGACCAGAGGAGAGAGCCATCTAGGGCACCTCGCCAGGTCTCCTGGGGCAGGAAGGGCACAGAAGCCAGGCAGGGAGACCCAGACAAACTGGCCCAAGCCATTCCAGGGCTCAGAGGCCTCTGTTTTCTTTTCTCTCTGAAACTCAGTGTCTGCATATGCTTATGCACAGAACCCCACATTTTAGTTTCACTCCCAGATGAAAGTTTCCCAATGCTGCCTGCATCTGCAGGACGTTGTCCTTGTTCACAAATGGTGTCTCCAGAAACCAGAGTGGCCTTTGCCGAAGTCTTTCCAGGAGTGGGCTGTTTACTATGTCTAGCAAACCAATAGACTATCAGGGGAATGTTGGGGAGAATCTAAGGATTGATGGCTCTTGCCCATCTCAAACAGTGAAGTAGAATGCCACTCTCGGGTAATACGCCAATTGAACAGACCTGGCTCTCATAGCTGACTCTGACGCCTCGGTGGCCCAGAAACCGTCAGATTCAGTTTTTCTCACTTCCGTGCCCTTCTTTTACTGGGTGTTTTATTATTTTTTATGACATGTAGATTCTTTCTGCTTTTCAGAATTTAGAGGACATTTTTTCTTTTCTATTTTGGTGGCTTCCCCCCCTCCCCCATTAAGTAAGGCTACTTAAGGTTGCAACATTTTTGTTATTTTTCAAAATGTATATTGTCTTTCTATATCCAAAAGAAGTCTGTGACTGTAACCATAGGTATTTCTTTTTACTGGAAACAAATGAGGTTTTGTTTTGTTTTGTTTAATTAACAGTACTAGTGACTTTGTGGAAGAATCTGAGTTACTATTAGGTATGCTTACTTAAGTACAGTACACTACATTGCAGTATTTCTGAAACCTAGAACATACACATTATATATAACAACTCTATATTGAAATATATATTACATTATATTCATTTAACTTTTGAATCTGCCTATGATCATGAGTTGATTGAAATATTATTTCTTTGCATATATCACCATCACCAACCTGCTGCAGTTAATCTGGTGCATTTAATGATAATCATTACTGCTCTAGTTTGCTTTTTATATTATCAGCTTCAGTATTGTCTTTAGAGGATTTTAGGATTTTTTTTTTTTAAGCTCAGACTTAGCAAATGTAGGAAAGTGAAAACTTTTTTTTTTTTACTTTTTTTTTTTTTGGTGTGGCTAATAAAAGAAGTTCACAGTCGAAGTGATCTTGTTGAGCTGACCCTCTCAATATCTGAAGAACAAAAGTGCATATGAATGTATCTGTGATTTTCCCCTAGGACTGTCATTGTCTGTAGTTGCTTTGAAAAATATGACCAAGGGACTGCTCAACCAACCTTCCCCCGACCTGACCGACTGTCATAGGCTGCGTTTCAAAGGGCTGCCTCTGTGAGAACCATCCCACAGCGAAGTGCTTAATTGTCCCAACTGTGTTCTCAAATGTTGATTTTAGATCCTGGTTCCTGACTCACTACTTTCTGTTTTCAATATGCTTACAGTTATTTTAACAAGTCTTTAACATTTCCCTGGAGGCAGCTTGGCAGTATAGTGTTCATTTTCCCCAGAGATTTGTCTTTAAACTAAAACCAGACTTTGAGGAACGTTTTATTGACAGAGACTAATAGAAATAGAACTTAGAAATATATATGCATTTTCCAGTCTGCAGAATCTACAAAATGATGGCTCTGGGGTATCCAGCCCTCACTATCACCATTTGTTTGTTAAGGTGAGGGTTTGGTGCCTTTCTTCTTTAACCAAGCCACCATAAAACTTTAAAAAATCAGGCATCCTGTCTTCTTATATAGGAAATATTTTCAGAGAGTATTTTCAGATAAAGAGCTTCTTCAGTTTCCCTCAGCTGTTCCATTCAGTGCTTGGACAGTGTCAGACTTGGATTATCTTTTCATCTTTCTATCCTGGGTTCCCGAAACCAGTCTCATTTCCTCTATTATATGTTCAGGCCAAAATGAAACAGCTCTCTGTAAAAATCAGTGTAAAATACCTTCCTGTATTGGACTAATATTACGGCTTCTTAGTGTGAATGCACCAATTCCTTCCATCCATCTTTCTTCAGAGATTTTTATTTTCTGATCCCATCCCATTCTGCTGTGCCTGCACAGCACGTGTCTCTGCCCACCACACCCAAGCTCTCCTTGCCATCTTCCAGGGGTGAAGCCTGGTGCTCTTGATGGAACGTCCAATCTTGGTCTGCTTTGAAGGGGCTCATACTGAGTCTAGTAGCAAAATCAACGTGTGTGCCCCATTTTTACCTAAATGCATTTCTACTAGACACATATAATTGCAAATTGCATGTTAATAAGGCTGTCCCTTCTCTGATGCCCATTTTCTTCTTTCCTTGCTCTAACCAGCTCTTCTTATTAAAACTACTTTGAATGACCTGGTCATCACATCATTTCTCCCAAAACACAGCAACTCCCTGATGGTTCATTTCTTTACTCCCGCCCCCCCAACCCCATTCTGGGTGTCCTTCTTGAAATGAGTTCATAAACTTGAGACTCGTAGGCAGACTGAAGCATGTCTTCATTTCAGCTTCAGATTTTAGAAGTTGTCAATATTCTTTTGAGAGTAGGAGGACCTGAGTCACAGTTTTAAATGTCAACTGTATGAGCTGAGATCATTAATTCCTCTCACCTTCACATTTGGCCAAAGATAAAGAGAAAAGTAATTTTTGTTATTTTTTAAATACCACAGTTTTCAAATTCTTGATATGAGCAGACTACTTCTGAGGGAGGAAAAAAATTACTAATGTTGATTATTTCAACTCCTGTTAACACTTAGCCAAATGATGTGTTTATCGGGTACTAGATGTATAGGAATCTCAAGAAAGGGGTAACATTTCAAAATAATTTTAACTGTTCAATCCTTAGTGAACCCTTCTCAAATAAGTAAAGTCATTTAAATGCATTGTAGGAGAAATTAGGAACTTTGCTTATTAATTAAATTATATTCACTATTAATTAAATGAATATAAATTACTCTAGAACTATGAGCAGTAATTTACTAAGGAATGAAAAGATCCATAAAGATTCTCAAGTATCTACTTTTAGTGACCAGAGATTACTTAAACATATACTTAATATATACTTAAAGAAAACAAGAGTAAGGTTGAATGGGTAGTTTTAGGACTGTGCTCACTGCTCAGTTCCTAAATACTCCTCATATAATTTGGTCATTGTGCTAGACCTCATTCCAGCGAATTACAACGGTCTGGTCTGCAGAGCATCACCCACTCTTGGTATAATATCCCTTCCAGGATTCTTGTAATGCCATCTTTACAATAACCCTGCAACACATCTTCCTTGACTTTTCAGCCCAGTGCTTTTGCCAGGGTACCACATTGCCCCCACCCCCCAGCTCATTAGAAGGCGAATCCTGTGACAATTAGCACTGCCTGGTTTTGATGCACAGGGGCTGTGCTTTCAGTTCTTGATTTACTCATCAGCAAACAGAAACAATATTTAATGCAAGAAATGTATTCTTACTTGACTTGAGGCTTGACCTAGCTCTTGTCTTAATCAAAGCAATTTGTAACATCAGCTTACACCAGAGAGAGCAAAGAAATAAGCAGAAGGCTCAAAGGCCCCTGGGTTATGCATTTAGCAGAAAACCAATGTTTCTTAAAGCCAGTAAGCATGATGCTTAAGAGTGTGACCTTCATTGGGCATACACTTCTACTCAATCCTGTCTCCTTCTCTTCCTTTGTCCAATCTGACTCCCGGGATCCTTTTTGAAAGTGCTCTTTATCTAAAGTATTCTTCTTCTCAGGCACTGCCTTCTGCAGGAATAAAAGATTTTCTTTTAGATCTTAAAATATCATTATTTAAAGTGTCCAGTGGGGGAGGAGAGGATCTGGTCCTGATAGATGCCATTGGGCCCAGTGAATCCAGTCTGCCTCCTTGACAGTGTTCCTTCTAGTTCCCCAAGAAAAGTTCCAACCCTGAGACCCAGGATTTCTCATCACAACCTCCATATTAGCAGCAGATTAATGTCTAAATCCTGTTTAATATTCTAGAGGCTCCAGGGTGTGAATTTTGTACTGCTTGTGAGCCTCCTGCTTTTCCAAGCCAACACCTGTCAGGAGCACCAGCAGCCCTAACAGTAACTAATGCAGCAAAAAAAAAAAAAAAATGGTCAGAAACACTATAGTAGATATTTGGGAGATTAGGAAGGGATTTTTTTTTTTCTTTCTCTATAAAAAGCTTGCTCCTTTCCCATCCCCCACAATGCATTTCAGAAACTCTGCATCTCGTTTTACAGATATGTAGTTTTAGTATTTGCAAATATAGCTTAGGAAATGTTCTGAGATTGAGGCTGGTAGCAAACAAGTTTATTTTCTGCACTGGACTTTAGGACAAGTGTGCATAGATACAATTCCTTCAAAGAAAGTGAAACATGGTAAAGCAAAGGGATAATACTTTCACACATTAAAACAGTTGTTTGCTATCTCTAAACCTTGATTTAAGCATAATTATAACTTTTTAGAAATCCAAAACTGGAGGAATGTGTATTTTAATAAAGTTTGTTTGTTTATTTGTTTGTTTTTTTTTTGTTTCTTTCTTCTCAAGGTAGTAAAAGATTTTGATTCTTTAATCTGATACTGTCCATGAGCAGGCTAATATGCCCCAAAGAAAACCTTCCATCTTACCAGTAGAATCTTTTCTCCATGAAAATCTTACCTTCTTTTTCTGATAGCACTTGAGAGCTTTGAGGAAGCTCTATACTTTCAGCATTAAAAAGTTAAAACCTATTTCTTCGGAAAGAAACACTAGTTATCGAAACTAACAGGTTTGGGGCCAAAGAATGGGAATTGATTGCAGATGAAGGTCATGTATTTTATATAACAAATCCTTTTTACTTCCTCAAATTTTTTTTGAAATATGGGTAAGAATAAATTAATTTAAATTTTTCTTTTGTTGTTTCTTTTTAGTATCTAGTGCAGAATAGCCAGCAAAGAAACAGAAGTATGCTAATAAAATGCCCAAATCAGTTGATCTGTGGATTTTTATAATTATATGGACTTCTTTTATATTCATTTCAAAACTGTCTGTGTTCATGAGGTGTTAAATAGAGAAACCTCTTACTTTCCCATTGCTTCTCATCTCCCGGGGCCCTGGGGATAGCCCTGCATTGCCAGTGCTTCACCTATCCATATCACAAAAGGAGAGAGATCTGAGTTAGAAACTGGGGGTAGGGGGAGCAGAAATTGTGGTACTTCATTTGAATGCATACTGTTTTCAACTCAACTCAATTTACAGATAAGCTGACAACCTTTCTATAACCCGTCTTTTGTGCTATAATTTACATTCTTGGCTCATGCTTTAAAATACTTGCAATTTCAATTAAGTGAACAGAGGAAAAGAGAAGTGGGGAGACAGTCGAGTGATGGGCTACATTGGATACCATCTTGAATTGCAGAAGCCCATTCTCAGGGTTAGCAGAGGGGGTTAGCAGACTCCTCCCTGACATTTTTGCCTACCTTGCATCTATGGCAGTTCTAACCATTTTCATGTTAACTCTGCTTATTTTTGATCCAAGAAGAATGTGTAGGAACCCTTGACTGCTCCTATGCTTAATCTTCTCTCCAGGGCACCTGAGGAGTAGACAGAGAGATAACTGAAAATAAAATAATGGCTCAAATTTGAGATAAGATTTTGCTGTCTTCTGAAGTGTTTTGGGTGTGCTCATCATTAGGGTGCTCTTTGAAAAAAACAAAGCTGTTTCTCTACCCTTGCCCTCCTTGTCCGCGTCAACTTGGAATCAGCTATAGATGTGTAGGACAAATGTCACAAAGGCATTTTCAGCAGTTGAACCTCTTTCTTAGTCCCATTGATTTGACTTTCAGTTTTCCTGATGAGCCTATGAGGATTAAATTAAGGATAACTTGCATATATCTAATGAAATTTGGGTTTTGCACTGTTGTTGAAAGAGTTGTGGTTTTCCGAGTAGATGAAAGCAGGGTCTCTTAGTAAATCCCCATTGAGAAGCTGATGATAGAGAACATTGGTGATGACTTTGTTTGAAAATAATTTGAGTGTGCTGACCCCACTATGCTAGGCTCCTTTGTTTCCATGATTGATTTTAAACTGCATTGTGATTTTCCTGAAACTTCCAGCATACCTGTGATTCTTAGCAGACAAGCTAATTCACTTTTGCAGGGTGGCCATGCAGACAAATAAGAGAGACAGATTCTTGAAGATTACTGAGGCAACACAATTCCCCAGAATCATTCGTGTTGCCACATCCCAAACCGATTCTGGATTCATCTTAAGAAGTAAACTTCATAAGAAATCCCATTATGAATAGGGTTATCTTTTTCTTACTGAATAATACAAGAAGAGATACAATGCAGAATCTTCATTTTGGTGTAATCATTCACTTTTATATTTTAATAATTGTACTTTTTGCGTGAGTGTATCATTGAGCTATTTGAACCAATTTTCAATCCATCTTCCAGAGAGCGGCCTTGAGAATTTCTGTGTATGTATATGTATATGTGTATCTATGTGTATTCAGAAAAATAAAAGTGAATAGAAGAGGAATGAAGTGAGGGGGAAAGAGGTCAGTGTAGAAAAGTGAGTGCTCCTAGTGTACCTATTTATGTTGTGTAAGGTGGCTGCTGCCTACAGCCCTTGAGGGAATAGCTGATTGCACTATCAGAAATAAGAGCCCAGCACTGTTCAATTTAAGACCCCATTTTAGGAAACAGGAAAGCTTTATCTTTTTCTGTACCCATTCCCCTGAGCATCAGAGCCATCTAACATGATGAAAACTATTAAGTAAAAACCACTACTGACCTTTGCATTAAATAGCTATTTTCCTCTTCTAAATAATACCCCTGATTTCAACTTGACTACAACTTGACTACTTCCTTTTATTTTCTCCCTACCAACTTAATATTATACAGAGTAATAACATAGGTGCGTACCAGTTGTTTCTCTCCTTTGAGCTGAAACAAACAGGGGCAACAAAAGAGATGATTCACGGAAGTGTGAGGTGAAGATTGAATTTCCCACTTTTGTAGCACTGGTAACCATTAGTAAGAGCTGTTTAAGGCTGAGCTTTGAGTCTGAAATAGAGATTTGTATTTGTGTTTCTCCCCCTTTCTTTCTCCTTTCCTTCCTTCCTTTCTTCTTTTCTTTCTTTCTGCCCCCTCCTTTTGCACTAAGTATGACTGCACTGCATTGCACTACTGAGATGTATTTACTTGTGCTGGGAAAGAGAGTGTTAGGTAAGGAAAGAAAGAGGGAAGTTATGAAACTAGGCTCTAGGCTCTTAGTGGGGTTGGTGAGAATCTGTGAAGTCTTTGCCAACTCTTGATCAAGTCTAGAAACTGCCATGCTGATAAAAACTTGTTTTTCTTATTGTAAAGAAGCTGGCTAGTAGAGACACTTAAGAAGAAATTTACCCAGTGTTTGCAACTACACTTTCAGTCAAGAATTGTGATAGCCAGGACGCCAACTGAAGTATGTGGAAGTCTTTACCTTGGCCTATGCCACAAGACCCCTTGCTGGTGCATGTTCTGTGTGACAGAGAGAACTGGTATTTGCTCCCTAGGAAAAACAGAAACAGAAACTTGTCCATATTGAGGTATCCTTCAGCCCAAGTATACTTTTCCATCCCCAGGCAAAACCTAGATTGGGCTAACCAAAGAGGAAGGCCATGCATGTGGTAAAGTCCTTCAGGATGACGGTAAGGGAACAGTGCAATAAACACTGAGGACCAGTGAGGTGAAAGGTTGATTTTGAAACACTAGGCCAACTATAATATTGGAGGAAGGGTTGGGGGATCAGAACCTACCAGCTGTTCCATTCAAGACTATCCTTAGTAAGCAGAGACCTTAACAGTGCCTAAAAGTTTAGCTTTGAAAGGGGTGTCCCCCCCCCCTCCGCCCGCTAACTTTTCTTTGTTGGATTTATTTTCATTGCCTTTTTAAAACCTTAGGAGCAATCAGAGTTTGACAGCTCTTTAGTAACTGTTAATAAAAGAATCTTGCACCACAAGAAAAGCAATAGATTGTGTGGGGAATAATAATACAAGAGTAAAGATGCTGAGGAATTCTTCCAGAATCCAAGATGACAGCTTTTAAAGTCTGGTTTCATAAGAAAAGTCCACAACCCATACGGACAGCTAATGTTCAGTTGCTCTCAACACCATCCATGTGAGTGAAACTCTCAGCTGAGGCCTCTTTCCTTAGAGTGCAGCATCGATACCCATCTCTGTCTCTCTCCTCCTTAGCATCCATCCAAGTCTATCATTCCAAGTTAAAAAAAAAGTAAGGAACTTATTAGCCTTGCTAGTTAGATAAAGTCTGTGTAGAACTTTCAAAACTAACACAGGCAATCCCTTAAGCACATAAAGTATTATTTCTGTTTAAAATAAGAAACTCTAAATTCAGAGCTCTTAACAGAAACTTGGAAATAGGTATTGGGTGAACCCTCGGAGGACATGACTACACCAAACCAAAGCTATAGAAAGAAATAATTTACCTTTAAAATATACTCACACTTACTGTCCTAGGATATTTCTCTTGAGGCTTTGAGGAACAGCTTCTTCCTTGAATCTTGCATACCAACTCCAGCTCTGTCACCAAAGATTTTAATTTCCAGAGCCCAACCTCCTTTCTCCCATACAAAAGTACTATGATAGGCTCAAGGGATATGCTTTTGGTGGTCAAGGGATGACACTTGGGTTTTCCTTATGTTCACAGTGGTATTAACAGGAGACTGTCACTGGAGGAGCTACTGAATTGTCTTTATGACTTAGGGTTTGTTCAGAAATTTAAAACAACAAAAAAAAAATAAGTGGGAGTGGGATTCATACTAGTACTCGACACTGTAAAGGATCTTAAATAGTCATGACCTGGAGACTGATGGAGAGAAAGAAACATCCATGGAAGAGAGTGAGCTCAGTCATTTAGAACCAACAAGGATCATTGGTGAAACTCGGGGCAGCATGTGCATCAGTGCAGATGAGGGCTCTGCGTGGCTAGGGCCAACAGCAGTGGCTGGCAGGGAAGTCCGACAACTGGCTAATGAATACAAGTATTGAAAAGCCCAGGTCTGGGTTTTGCGGTGTTTGCTGGAGGGGTTGAAATGCCCATCCCCATGGCAAGGAAAATGTTTGGAGGCTGATCTGTTGTGATAGTGCCTTTCTTGTTGTAGCAAGTACTAGATTAATAATTTATTCAGTTACGCTTTTTCTGGACCATTGCCCCCAGTCTCTTTGGAGGTCTGAAGGGATAGTATCCACTTAGGATAAAGGGATAGGATATTGCTCCTAGAATGCTGTGACGTGATGATATTTGCACTAGATTCTAAACTCTCCTTTAAACTGGAGCAACTGAATGAGAGAAAAACCAAGGACAACTCAAAGTTAAAAGAAACCAAAAGCAGTATTTTCTGACTGATGCCATTTCTTCTCTTCCTGCTTCTTTTTCCTTTCTTTCTGGCAGAAAACTTCATATTTGTTAGTTATCAGGCTCAACTCTTATCAATTCTTTTTATTCATTTTCTTTTCCCCCACACTGAACCATCAGTGTGAACTAACCATCAGTTAGGAGTAAGCAGTTAATGTAAAGAGCCTCTGCCATTACAGCTTTGCACACCTTCTTTGCCTTTCTGAGGGCATGTGCCAGTGGGCAGTAGGAAGGATGGGGGTGGTGAGTCCCAAGAGCCATCCAGCTCTTAGGGAGGCCACTGAGCATGTATATCACACGGGCAGCTGAGCTGACACAAATTTACTCAGAAGACATTGGGACTGTAGCTCATTCTAAAGGACTGATGCTCATAAAGAGAAGGAAACCAGTGTGTTGAAGCAAATAAAATGGAGGTGGTGTCTAAAGCTCGCCTATTTCTCATCTCTGTTCTCTTTCCCACTTCACTACCATGTCCTCTCTATCAGAATTATATTTCATCTCATATATGTTACCAGAAAAACTCTCTGGTTCCTTGGTTTCTCTCTTTATCAGTGGGCTGGGAACTCCTCCAAAATTAGAAACAAATACCATCAGCAGCTTCCCTGTGGCCAGCCAGTTTCTCAAATATAATCCACCTGGACCAGTGGAGATCTTAACTAAGATAGCTTAGAAGCTTTGGCTGGCTCAACCACCTGTCTACTTTATTTTCATTTTTTTTCCCCATTTCTCTTTGCATTTTGAGTGAGATTATGGAAAGGTGGGAATCATGGGAAAGGTTTGGAGATTGCAATTCTAGGGCATAGCTTGTCAGGAGTTTATAGTATCCAAATATATCTTTCTACACTTGTTTTCAGTTTAATTGGTTACCCTGGTTATAATTTCTATTACATTTGTGATTATTTTTATAAGAATAGAGTCCATTTGCTACATCTATTTAGTAGTAGTTTATTTCTTTTCCCCACATGGATGCAGTACCAACCTGTTAATGAAATATCTTTTTATTAATATGTAATTCTACTGTAGACCAAAAATATAAAAACAAATTTGTTCATTTTAAAGATATAAAGAACTAGTGAGTAAAAGACTAAGAGTCAAATGAAAAGACAGAAGAACAGTGGTTAACTATGTTGAGTTAGAAATCTAAGAGTAGCCTTACCTATTTTTTAAACAGTGCTTGCCAATCATACCATAGTTGGGATTCTATTATCTTGGATTCTTCATCCTTATATTCTATAATTTCTTGTTTGTTTTTATTTGATGTACTTGAGGTTGCACATCATGCTATTTTTGGCAATGCCTGGTTTTATTATATTGTACTTTTATCAGTCATTTCCTTTAGAAGAATGAGGGGAAACGTTTTATTTCTTTTTTTAATTTAAAATTTGTTTAATGCACTGGAAATAAAATTGGACACATTTCACTGTTTAAAAATAAACAAAACAAAACAAAACCATGAAGAAAAAACTAGCAAGCCAGTAGGCAACAACAACAACAAAAAGTATGAAAAAAAATCTGTTTGTACTAATGCACATACAAACTACATCCCACATAAACATCATCAAGTAAAAATACAGATTAAGCCACAGAGACAAAAATGTTAAAGGAGTCTGGGCCTAAGGGGAGTGAAGAAAATCGCCTTATAAGGCATTCCTTTGGAATCAAAGGTCTCATCATTGTTCCAGTTAATACCTACACAGGTTAAATGTGGAAAAGACTATGGAGGAAACACTCCAGCCTTCCTCATACCAGTGGAGCTCCATTTCTACCCCAGACTTCAGCTCGATGTTGAGAAAAAAAAATACACAATACACACACACACACACACACACACACACACACACGACTATTCCTGAGAAAGTGGTGTGTAAAGATGTATGTGTACAGTACACGCATGGACAGTCCTCTGCCTGCACATATGCTACCTCACAAATTTCTCTTTTCGTGAGGTTTTGCAACATGGTTCTGCAACATGGGAGATGATAATTGACTCATTGGCTCTGGAATCCAGCCTGATCTCCCAGCTTCTGCATCCCCCATGCCACAGGGCTAGCTAACCCAAACAGATGAAGGACAGAGGTATTTTCTTACCCAACCGGCGATACCATTTTTTTTAATGTTTGCTGGCTTTTTCTGGGATTTGTTTTGTTTTGTTTTGTTTTAGAATAGGGGTGGGAGAGGATGTAACTTCACAATCCTAATACAGTAAATGTTTTGCATCTTCCATGTTTTATGCAAAAACAGACATTTAAATCAATAAATAATTGTGCCCTAGACTGAAAGTTAATGTTTAGGAGAGGAAAAAAACTTGTTGGAATTTTTTCTACATTTTTTTGTGAAGAATCTTTTTTGGAAAGGAAGGATACATATTTTTGTTGTGTAATATTTTCTATTTTTGAATGCATTTTATTGGTACAAGACTGTTTTTTTGGTGAAGACATTATTTAAAAAAAAAAAAAGAAAAAAACTAATCGAAAAGTTTGCCCTTAAGGATATGCTGCAGTTTTGAGGTTAAAAAAAAAATAACTGATTCAAGATGCTTGTTAAAAGTTGGGATTATATTGTTGTTTTTTGTAATTGTTACAAGAAGAAGTTTGTACCCACTGCTGTTTATTTTGTTTCAGATGAGTAAGTAAAGGGATTGTTCTTGTTTTATTCTTTTTTTAGAGAAAAAAAAAAAGCTATTTATGAAATGTCAAAAACACTGGACTGTGAGTTTAAGTGTGGAAGCATTTTACCACCCTGTGTCTTCAACCAATTATGGGAAACCCCTTTTCTCTTCCCCTCCGCCTTAGCCTTGCCAAATGAGAAAAATATAACAGCTCTCGGATGATCGAAGCCACCGAAGCCCTGCTTTAATTTTTATGGTTTGAAAAAAGTTGGAAAACCAAAGTTAAATTTGTTTCCGAAATCCCGCCACCCATAGCCCTTGTGTTATGCCACAGCCGGCTGGCTCTGCCTCTCTGTCTTGGGCCGTTGCCTTCTTGAGGACTGGGGCCAGCTCCACTGCAGAGAGAGGCACCAGGTGGTGAACCTGAGAGCTGAGGTCTCTGGAGCAAATTGTGAGCGAGACTTCAGCCCAATGGGGCAACCACGCCTCCTCATCCCCAGGCCAGGCTGCCCGGGGAGCGACACCACTGAGGATGCCCAGCCCGATGGAGTGGCTCCTCCACCTTCGGAGACTCTCCATTACCTGGCTCTCTAGAATGCTTCTGCCTTTCTCAGCAGCTCACATGGATGGGAGGGGGCGGGGAGCCAAAAGAAAGAAAGGGCTGTGGGCGCCCTGAAGGCACCGAGCCTGGGGAGGGGAGGCAAGAGACCACTAGGCACAAGGGATCTCGCCCACCTCCTCTTTGATTCTGTGGATTGTCTATCCATCTGCTCACTGTGAAGACGGAGAGGCGGTGTGCTCTAAGGCTGTCCAATAGCTTTTCCATATTTTTTCAACATTGAAAAAATAATTTTTTAAGAAAACTGTGATTTAAAAAAATCATTTGGCTGGAGAGAAGGGAAAAGGGAAACACCAAAAGCTGTAACATGATTAACTGGAGATATTTAACTGGGGCACTTTCTAGACCAAGACAAACCAATTCCTTTCTGGACCCTAAAGCAGCCAAATCTCGAGACTGTCAATGACAGGAAGCTAAAGAGAGGCCTCTACTTCCTCCTTTTTTCCTTTCTTCTCTCTGTCTCAAAATTCTCTCTTCTTGTCCTCTTCAACGCCCTTTGGACTATTCCTCCAGTGGCCCTCAGCCTCCTACTTCACCTGTGAAAATACACGCGCTTGCGCACACGCACACACACACACCTACAAAATACCATTTTTCCTAAGGATTGTGGGACCGAATAAAATCATGTGCCTTCATTTTTTCCTTTTATAGTTAGATGAACCTCTTCCTTTTTTACAAAGTTGTTTTTTAAATGAAGACAGGGGAGGTCAAAGCATTAGTGGACGACTTGGGTGTCATCCGAGAAGTAATTTTTGTTCAGCACATTCCCCCACACAGGAATCACGAACGTTTCAACCCTTTCACAACTCTTTGGGGCATCGAGTAATCAGATATCTGCCGACCTAGATCCATTTGATTTCAGAGCAATTCCTGAAATTTCTATCTCCTTGATTTTTATCAAAATGAGGTGAGCAACGGCAGGCTGCCTTGTTCTCCCGACCTGGTGCTTTTGGTTGTGGTGTGGGGTGGGCATGGGGGTGGGGGGTGGGTGTGTTTAGACAAAGGGTGCATTCCTAAAGATCTCTGGTGCTGAAGGGCCTCAAGTTCCTTTCAGAGACTGTATTTGACACACTTTAAGTACACACAAATGAAAGGTATCACATGCAATATTTAAACTGAGTAATTGGAGAGGCTCTTTGAAATGGCGTTTTGCATCTTTTTGTAACATTTTGATTTCTCTGGTGCCTTATTCCTACTCGATGCCGGCACTCACATACCCACAGAAACTGACACAGAAGTCAGCCTCGGGAGTGGGGACATATGGGTGATGTTTGAGCGCAGAGGCCACCGGGAGGTTGGTGTCAGTCCGTGGGGAAGGAGCTTGCTCGGTGGCCTCTCTTCACTGAAGCCAAACAGGGACTGCACAAACCCATTACAGTTACAGTTAGCAATTCCCACGTGTGCACACACAGCAAATTCATTCTTCCTCTTCTGAGCTTTCCTTCCTTCCTCCTTTTCTATCTCTACCTTCTCAAAAAGGTGCTGCTGCTGCTGCTGCTGCTAAGGTGCCCGGAGTCCAGAACGCCCCGAAGTCACTCAGGCACACGCCTGGCACTGCCACGTCAGCCCCCAGCATGACCAAACCCAGGTTTCTCTTGCTTGGGGCTGAGAACCGTCAGATTTTTCTCATTTAAAAAAAATGTTTTCCAAGGAATCAGTGGATTACAGTTATTCTGCATTGAAAATGCACTTTAAAAAAATAAATAAAAGCTCCAGACTGTTTAAAATATACAGAGGGAGCAGGGGAAAGATAAACGTGCTAGTGTCTGAACCCAGTTCAGTTAATCTCCAGTTGAAACAATATACACTATATTATGTATAAATGTATACACACTTCCTATATGTATCCACACACATATATATAGTGTATATATTATACATGTATAGGTGTGTATATGTGCATATACACACACATGCACATAACAGAATAAGATGCTCATTTCAAATCCAGATGCTACACAAACAGCAGCAGAGGAAACAAGGTTGGACTCTTGCAACAGATCACAAAAAATAAAACAGCCACTTGCAGTGACTTTGTTCATTTCTGTATGTTTATAAGGAATGGATTGTATCAAAGAAAAAAGGAACAGTGTTAGGGAAAAGAGGAAAAATGGGCGAAACCATCTCGATCTGATGGGAATGCAGTAATGTTCTAGACCATTTCATCAGTTATTTCTTTTAGTCATATTGATTTGATTTCAGTTTTTGGCTATTCAAAAACAAGTTTTAAACTCAAGTGACCACAACCAACTGAAAAAAAAAAAAAAAAAAAACGACAGTGAAAGCCCTTTTCAGTAGAAGACGTCAGAAATCTCAAAACCCTTGGCCTGGCTCAGAACTACCATGTGCAAATCAGTACTCTCTTAACGTTTGAAGTAAAAACTGAAAAAAGAAAAAAAAAACTTTTTGAAGCACCTTAACGTGGCCATCCATTGGAGGAGTGGGTGCCACTTTTTTCTTTGAGCACCTTATTGACGTGTTTTGCTATCTGCTGTCTTTCTGTTACCTGTTGGCTGAATGGCTGGCTGTTAACACACACATATGCACACACATCTGTGCATGTGCATTCTCAATGAAGTTTACTGTGGTGACTGCTGAAAGGTGAACCCATTTCCTGATTTTCCCGCCACAGTGTTGTGATAAGATTCGAAGAAACCCTTCCCGACCCCGCCCTCCACATAGAAATGTTTCTTATCACATTGTATTTTAGTATAGAAAGGAATATGGTCCCTTTTTTGCAATTGCTACTGTACACACACACACACACACACACACACACACACACACACACACACACTGTATATTCAGACTCAAAACCCACACACACATAATTCATTTGTCCAAGTGATATTTCCAATGTCTGTGGGTGTCAATGTTTATGAAGTTTCCATCCCAGTGAATTCTGAATGGAGGGCAACTTTTCTAACCACACTGTCTTTTCAGACTGAAGACCTGGGAATTGGGCAAGAGTTTGGAAAGAGAAAGGGAGAGCTTTACATTGAAAGGATGATTTCCTGAGAGGGACCCAGGCAGAATGGTTGCAGACTTTACCCTCCAGTCTTTGCAGGTGGGCATGAAACATGCTTGTACCACTCTGTGTGCCGTAGAGATCCACAGACACACAGACACACATCCATCCATTGGTAGATACATGGTTTGGGATGAGCAGGTCAATAGTTTTGAGATGGAGTTTGTTCCTTTTTTTTTTTCTCATTATACTCTTTAACTTGTCAGTTATCAAACAAACAGAAAAATTGTTTTGAAAAACCTTGCATACGCCTTTTCTATCAAGTGCTTTAAAATATAGACTAAATACACACATCCTGCCAGTTTTTCTTACAGTGACAGTATCCTTACCTGCCATTTAATATTAGCCTCGTATTTTTCTCACGTATATTTACCTGTGACTTGTATTTGTTATTTAAACAGGAAAAAATTCAAAAAAAGAAAAATTAACTGTAGCGCTTCATTATACTATTATATTATTATTATTATTGTGACATTTTGGAATACTGTGAAGTTTTATCTCTTGCATATACTTTATACGGAAGTATTACGCCTTAAAAATACGAAAATAAATTTTACAAGGTTTCTGTTTTGTGTGGAAGAGTAATTGATGTTGCTAAGAATGATGTTTGTTTTTTGGGGTTTTTGTTGTTTTTTTTTTAAATGTTACCAGCACTTTTTTTGTAAGTTTCACTTTCCGAGGTATTGTACAAGTTCACACTGTTTGTGAAGTTTGAATATGAAGGAATAATTAAAAAGAAAACTCTTCTCTTGGTTTCCTGTCGTGTCTTCTTTGTGCTGCAAGTGGCAGTGTCTCTGTTGCAGGCGGCTCTCTGTATTCTTTTACACTATATCTAGTCTCAGATTATCAAAATAGAAGACTGGAAGGAGCTACCATGTCAGAGAAATACATCGGTACATCAGTCCTCCTGATACAAGAAATCAGAATGCAGAACTGGTAATGTTGAAATCACTTTGGGGAAATATAAGGTACACTTGGGCATTATTCTACACATCCCTGAACCTCAAAAACAACCTAGCTCACTGTTACAATATTGATTCACATTTTGCCCTTCCTCGTGTGAAAACTAGTATCTGTCTGTCTCTTGTGAAACACTCAATCCACTACACCTTGGCCCACCCATCCTTGAGTCCGCCAATCTCTGTTTTGCTCTGAGTTCACCACTGAGCTCCTGTTCATCTCTGCAATTTCTCAGGTCTATATATATGCAAAAAAGGAAAGTTCATGGCACAAAATATGTCCCCAGTTAATGACTTTAGAGACCACTGTTTGCTCCACCGACCCTTTCTTATATGTGACCCTACCCACATGCATTCTAACCTCATTATTCTCATAGAAGTTGCTAATTTGAGGAGGAAAGTACATCTCGTTCGCCCTGGGGGAAGTCAACCCAACTTAAACTCACTGAGCCTTCACTGACCACCTGTGTTTCACACAGTACTGTGAGGTGCATGAATGAAGGGGAGGAAACTACCTCAGCCCTGGTAACCCTTCAAATATAACAATGAAAAATAGAATTAATGTAAAGTCAAGAACTGTATTGTACCATTCGGATTCTCAGTGCCATAGGAGTTTATAAATGAACAGAAGGGCTACGGAAATCCGGAAGGGTCAAGGACTAAGCCATCTAGCTTGGGGACTCACAAGGCCATTAGGCTTTGAGTTAGAGGAGGTGGATGTGGACAGCCATTTTCACTGGTGTGACAACACAAACATCTCAGACTAGAGCTTGCTGTGGGATGGTCTTAAAGAGTCCTCTGCACTGAAAGACCATGAGTGAATGGCCGAGACTTCATGACCCCGATGAATTTAAATACCAACTTCCTGTAACTCAATCACCAAACCCCTAAGTCAGCCTGGTATTCTAGAGAGTAGAAGAGAAAAAAAATTTTTTTTTCATAATGCTTGGCTTACCCCCTATTTGGTTTCTGTGAACCTTAGCAACATTTTTTTCTGAAGAGAGAGGGATACTTGGAATTGAACCCACGGGCATTCTACCTCTGAGCCATCCCCAAGCCCTATGTTATTTTTTTATTTAGAAACAAGATCTCACTAAGTTGCTAAGGCTGGCTTTGCAGGTCTGGGGATGGAACCCAGAGGCATTTGACTTCCGAGCTACACCCCTGCCCAATTTTTTTTTTATTCTTTATTTTAAAACCAGGTCTCACTGAGTTGCAGAGGGCCTCACTAAGTAGCTGAGGCTGTCCGCGAACCACGATCCTCTGGTCTCAGCCTCCCAAATGCTGGGATTACAAGCGTGAGCTACCACGCCCGGCATGAGGCTGGCTTTGAACATGTGATCCTCCTGTCTCAACTTCCCAAGTACTGGGTTTACAGTTGTGTGCCACCACGCTGGCTCCTTAGCAACATCCTAATGCTGGCAGCCAGCTTTATCTAGAGTTTGTTTAATCTATTTCTCCAAACCACCCACACACTTTTGAAGTCTCTTTTATACCTCTTGGACCCATTTATATATGGGTTTTAGTCATTGTAATAGCACATACAGTATTCATACAGCACTTCATAATTTACAACTTCATGCAGCTTCACAATTACACTATGAAAACTCTCAGGGAGCTATTACACCAGTTGATGAAGACAGGGGCTCAGAAATATGTGTCTCCCCAATGCAAAACAATTAATACAGTAATATTTAAAACTAGGTTTTGAAAAATCCAATGATATTTATATACACTAGAATTTCTCAAATTTTAAAAATATATATGCCCCTATGGGAAAAAAAAAATTCTCACAGATGCCATATGGGAGGAAGTCTATGGTTATTTATATTGTTTGCTAGTAAGTTAATAATACAATGCTCAAACACTCTTAAATATACTTGAACAACATTAAATAAACCTGTTATTTTTCTGGCACTTACAGAATTATAAAACCTAAGTCACAAAGTAAATACAAGTAAAATTATAAGACTAATTATAAGTACTGGTAGTTTAGTGTGTGGCATCTATGTCACGGCACACAAAGTAGAGTGTGCTGCTGGCCTGGGCGCACGTCTTGACTTAAACATCCCTCCCGCACAGTGTGCGAAGTGAAGACGGCCCTCCCTCAAATTCCCCAGTATGTCAGCTACTGCTAAACCTGCTGCAACTCCACGGACCTGAAGCAAATGAGTTGCTTATGAATTAGGCCTCTGTCCCTTGAAATCAACTTAATTATGAACATAACCATGGAGACCAAAAACAATGATGGCACCCTGTCACATGAAGGTTGTCAGTTTCCATGATAGCTTTGATGGCTTTAAAAACAATCATATCACTTGAAACACAATATAAATGCCTTTGAGAAACTTGTGGGCCCCAAGGCTTTATCTACAACTCTTAACTTTCCTTAAATGGTGGCTTTTCAGAACATTGCTAATCGAAGATTCTTTGGTTGCTTTCAATAAGTTTTACCCTCAGAAACCTCTGTGGCATCACAAACAGGGACAGGTATACATGCTCATCAGGCAGAAAACAATAATATTCATTTAGCATTTTATGGCTTATAAAGCAGTCAACCACATTTTCACATCACCTTTTTAAGGACTATAAAGAAAATATTGCTATTATTAGCATTTTAAGAATGAGGAAGTACTTTTAATGAGGCTCTGAGAGGTTGACTGATCCAGAGTCATGAAGCTGATTCACAGACCAATGCTTGGACCCAAAAACCAATTTTCAGTCCACTGCACACCATGGCTACTGGTCATCTCTACGGAGTCCATTAGAGTGTTAGTCCCAGCAAAACTGTTCTTCACAACCTATATGAAAATGGGACTTGTGTGCACGATAAGTTTCTAGAATGAAAGTCTATTCCCTCATATCCCTATGAATTGCAAACTTCTTCACAGTCCAGGCCCTGTTTACATGAACTGGGCCACTTAGTTTCCTCTGATAGCTTAGAAAGAGCTAAAAATAAATTAATGCACAACCCACTTTTGACCACATAAGAATAGAAGTACACAGAAGAATAGAAGAACTTCCATGTTTCTTCCTTGTGGCAAATCTGCCAAATGCTTAACCTCTATAGACAATTCAATGTCTATAGCACAGCTCTTAGGTTTTCTTCATATGCAAGGCAGTTACTAGAGTTGTGGTACTATCTACAAGGTACGTGACATTATTAACATTGCATTTTAAGTTAATTAAAATTAGATCAATTTCCTTTGTCACATTTGTCAAATTCCAAGTGTTCCGTAACTACATGTGCCTAGTGACCACCATATTGGACAGAACACAGAACACTTCCTTCATCACGGGAAGTTCCATTAGACACTACCATCTAACAAGCTGCCTTATGCAAAGAGCCTTTCCCAAACATCAAGTTCATTTTGACTTTAGAAAGTTCTCATCACACATAAAGTTCCCTTGGGCCTTGTGACAGTTGTGCTTGTGGTGTTGGTAGGGAGGGGTTACTAGTTACAGCCATGAGGCAGGACTGGGGGAAGAATCAGAAGACTAAACAAAGCTCACAGCCTCTCTGTAGTGTGGTGATTCATGCACAGCACAACAGTCCAGCTTAACACTGGTGGACTCTATGAACACGAGTGTGTGATAGTTCATTTCTGGGGCTCAGAGGATGAGAGGGGCAAGTTACATAATATAATAATTCAATGGTGAGATGCTGTTTGTGCATAAAGACATCTTTCTCAAATCTCCATGATAAAGTTTCTCACATTTGATGAATATAATTCTCTGAATTCTAGATCAGGTGCTATAAGCCCAGGCTTAGAATGTGGATAGGGAATCAGTATATTTATTCCTTCCTGGACTTACATTCATTGATTCTTTTATTCTCCTCTCCTCCTGGCAAGGAATCCAAGAAGAAATCTGGGAGAGTTTGGGATCTCTTCCTGTTAGCACTTGGTGGTCCCCTACCTCCATCTCCCCTATGAGTCTTCTCTATATACTTCTCCAAAGACATTATAAGAGGGAAAAGCTTCCTCAAACAATATTTTGAATAAGAGAGCAAGAGGCAGGAGACTGAAAGACATAGATAGACACCCTCTCTAAGTACCAAGTTGGCTTGAGTTTGAGGTCTAGAGCTGCATAGCCCAGTAGAAATATAATAAGAGCTACATATGAAATTGTAGATTTCCCAGGATCCATGTTTAAAAAGCAAAAGAAACAAATGATATTAATTTCAATAATACATTTTATTTAACTCAATATGCCCAGAATCTTCATTTTGACACATAATTGATAGTTTTAAATTACTAACAAGATAGCTTATATTTTTATGATTCATATTTCTCCAAAATCTGGGGTGTATTTTATGCTCACAGCACACCCCATCTGAAGTGCTGGTCCCCCACCTGTGCAGAGTGGCTGCTGTCCTGGATAGCAGCTGGCTCCGGGAATCTGGCTTTTAGGAGTTGTATTCTCTGGTTCTCAGAGGAGAATTTAGTCCAGTAAATTCCAATTAGAAATTTATTTTTTGTCAAATTGAACCTCATTTTAGTAACCTGACCCATTTCCAATATCTATAGGCTCTTTTGTATTTTATCACCATCTCAGTGGTTTTTGCAAACATTTCCCAATTACCAAAATTATGCTAACACCCAACTCCTGGTCCAACCTCAGCCCCGTATGCATCTTCTTCAAATCAAAACATCACTCCTTTTTTGGTCATTGAATTTTAGTTGGTTTCCAATTTGTGAATTGTGTTCTATTCCCAACCAATTTGCATTAGTTTTAAAAGCAAAATACTGCTCCATAGCAAATAGCAGTTTATACATATTTATCCTTCTTCCAAAGGATTGGAGCTTTGGACAGATTTCAGTTCACTGCTTCTAACTCATTTGGTGGAAAGGTGAGGAAAATGAAAGTAAAACTCCAAGGAGAATAGAGGTTAAATTGTCTTCTTGTTCAACCCCAGCCCAATTCTTATGGAACAGGGCAATGCTTTATTTCAGCCACTGACAAGAGATAGCCTCGCTTGATGTTCTCAGTTCCTGTTGCCCATGAAAGAAAATCATTCACTGGTAACTCCAATCATCCTGCTCGTTCCTTTAAGAGACGTTGGACAGATAAAGCCTCTTTAGATTCAGCCTGAATGCAGTCCAACAGAAATGAACTGCTCCAACATGCCAACCCCAGCACAGAGAGGTCAGGAAGTAGATTAAAGGGTTCAAAGAAGCTAGTTGGAGAATGTTTACTTTTTCAAACCCTCAATCACATACATACTATTCTTTTTTATCCCCCCCCCCGAAAGAACCCCTACTTTAAAACTCCAGGTTTTCCTTAGGTAGAAAACAGAGTTTATTTTCAATAGCTCACTGATCCAAAAAAGAGGTAGAAGTTGGCCCCTTTCTGGATCCATTTACCATTGAGCCACTCGGTGGGGATAGATTTCCTGGGGGATCCCTTGGTGGGCACACATTTCCTGGGGGCTCCTCCAGCACACATGGCTAGAAGAGTCCGGGTCTTCTGTTTAAGGCCATCACAAAGGAACTCTGAGTACATCGCTACAAAGGGAGGCTGGAAATAACGGTTCAGAGAATAAAACTAAAGTTCATTATGTCTCTGGCTGCCAGGGCCCTTCCCTGGAGGACTTTCACCTTCTCCATCATCTTTGGTTCCTACAAGTTCCCCAGAAAAACTCCTCCTCCCATCAATCCAGCCTCATTGGCCCTTTCATGCCCCCAGCCCACCACACCATAGCCAAGTCCAAACCACCTTGCCCCAGACTGGCATCTCTTCCTAAAAGCCTGTTATGTATCCTTATCTCCCTATGACCCTTGCATATAAATACTCTCTTCCCATTTCACTGTATATTCCTAAGGGCAGAGACCAAGGGTTAGTCTTCCTTGACTGTCCCCGTAGAGGCTGGTACCATGCCTTATTCAGAAAATGCCTTAAGCAGAAAACAGTGGCTCATGTCTGAAATCCCAGTACTTGGCAGGCTGAGATAGGACCACAGATTCAAAGCTAACCTCAGCAACTTAGTGAGACCCAATTTCAAAATAAAAAGGTGTGAGGGGGTGTAACTCAGAGGCAGAATGCTCTTGGGTTCAATCCCTAGTGCCAAAAAAAAAAAAAAAAAAAAAAATGCCTTAAGCAAGTAAATGTTGATTTAAAAAAAAAAACAAAACAAAAAAAAAAAAAAAAAACAGGGAGAATGGGAGGAGGCTGACTCTGGAGTTTCACCATCGTAATCATCACAGCAGACCCTGGAGCCCAAACTCTGCCCCTCAAGGAGGAGGAATGGGTCTGCTCAAAACATCGGATTCGAAGCCAGGTCAAGGTTTTTGATTTTTGTTTTTAACTTTGCATTCATTATTAAGAGACAAGCTATTCACCTGGAGTTTCCATAAGGGAATGGAAGGGTAGGATGGAGGAAATGAAGATGAAGAAGAGGGTGCCATTCAGCAAGGGGACACACACACGCTCACAGTGCTGTGGAGAGTACAGACATGAACACAGCCAATCTGTAACACAAAGGTGGGCATGTGTCTCCTATGATTGCTAACCAGTCTCTGCTAGGAAAGTGAAGCTCCCCAGGCTTCTGTAACTCAGGACATTAAAGTAGTCATGAGGCTCGGTGTAGACGTCTTCCCCCGGCTCGCTGCAGAGGCCAGCAGGGGCAGCATCTGCCTCCGCGCAGTTTCCAGGAGGGGAGGGAAGGCTGAGTCTCCATTCCTGACGTTCCGCTGGCGTGCTCCCGAGGCCACTTGCCACAGAATGGATTCTGCAAGATTTCTTCTGGAAACAAAAAAACCACAAAGTGAGTATATGGGGATGTGATTGAATAGTTACTCCCCAGCACACGGTTATAATCATCTCTCTCTAATCAGTGCAAACACACATGGGCCAACTTGAGTTCTTACTAACACCAATACTTTTGTTTTATGGCACTAGAGATGGAACCCAAGGACACTCTACACTCAACCTTTGAGCTAGACCCAGCCCTATTTTTATTTTGAAATAAGGTCTCACTAAGTTGCTGAAGGCCTCACTAAGTTGCTAAGGCTGGCCTCAAATCTGCAATCCTCCCAGGTACTGGGATTACATGAGGCACTACCATGCCTGGCTGAAGTTTTAAATGAACTAAAGGGATAAGATGAAGCCCCTTACCGAAGGAAGAACCCAACTCTGACTCAGATCAGTGTGAATGCAGGCCATGCCCTTTCTCCTCAACCAAACAGCCCTTCCTCTCAGAGTTTCACAAATGCCACACACTCTTTCTTGCCTTCCCAGTTGTGTATATTCTGTACCCACTGTGCAGTCCCTGGAGTTCCCTGGAAACCTGTCTCTTCATTCTCCCTGACTCAGTCCCACAGTAAGATGTCCAAGAAGCTTCCTCTGGCCCCTCAGGGAGTGTTACCTGCATCCTGAGTGCTCTAATATAGTTCTGTGTGCTTCCCTGTGCAACGGTTAATGCCACCTGGAACTTACGTGTTAATCCTTCTAGCTTCTCCGGGCTCTAGAATGTGAGCTCCCTGAGGAAAGGGCCCATGCTCTGTTTCTTTCTGTAGCCTCAGAGACCATTAGAGATGCTTAGAATATGTCTTAGGGACCAAAATATAAATGCATGCTCAGGCATGGGCCCGTGAACATGCGTTTTTCTATAGTACCATATCTAAAAATATCTGATTTTCTAAATCAGAGTAAAGTCTCATGGCCAGCTAACTAGTACTGCACTTAGGGGACAACAGGACAAAACAGTGAAATCTGTGTAGTTCAATCAGGTATATGAACTCAATCATCAAACCCATATGGTAGTATCACTGTTGAGGGCTGTGATAAGACAAAGGAATTAAAGAGCCAGAGGCACAAGTAGGATGGCAGAAGGCATGATGATTGACATCTCAATGTAATGTCGACCCCTCTCAGCCGCACTGAAGACTGTGCTAATGCAGGTCTCTCATCCCACTGTAGATCTGGTTGACAGAATTACATGGAGTCACACAGGCCTGGAAAAATACTCTCAGTCACTGCACACCCAATATCCTTCTGACCAAAATAAGAAACATCAGCACCATGCGCTGCTGGTATCAAGCCCAGCCGCACACAAGCAGAGGGAGGGAGGCTGAGAAGGAGGGCACAAGAGCTGCATAGATGTGCACAGTGAACATGTATCAAAAATTAGGCATGAGCCGAGCATGGTGGCGCATGATTGTAATCCCATCACTGGGGAGGCTGAGACCGGAGGATCGTGGTTCACACAGTCTCAGCTACTTAGTGAGGCCCTCCGTAACTTAGTGAGACCCTGTTTCAAAATAAAGAGTAAAAATAGGGCAGCGGGTGTAGCTCAGAGGTCGAATGCCCCTGGGTTCCATCCCCAGACCCGATTAGTCATGTGCACTGTTGCAGGCCTTCAGGACTTGGGCCTAGACTGTCACCTCAGGAGCACATATGCAAGTCAGTGGACTCTTTCCACATACTATTTACTATTTTGTTTTGGTGTGTGTATACATATGTGTATATTTATTTTTGTTTGGGGGAGTTTGTATTTAGGTTTATTTATTTATTTATTTATTTATTTATTTATTTATTTTTGGTGCTAGAGATTGAACCCAGGGGCGTTCTACTTCTGAGCTATACCCTATCTCCCCCACACACACACTTTATTCATTTTATTTACTTTTTTGGTACTAGAGGTTGAGCCCAGGGCCATTCTACCTCTGAACCACATTCCCAGTCTTTTTATTATCTTTTATTCTGAAAAAGGTCTCACTGAGTTGATGAAGCTGTCCTAAAGCCTGTGTCTCAGCCTCCCAAGTGCTGGGATTACAGCTCCAGCTCTTTCCTTCCCCATATACTGTTAATTCATTCCTTTTCAGCAGAAGTAGCTAAACGTTAACATAAGTATGAAAAAAGAGTGGTTATCATTGCTCACACGGACACTGTGCTTAAAAGAACTGCTACATCCCTCGGAGGAATCCAATCCATTTTTAAAGTATGAACACGCAATTCTTTCTCAAAGAACTAATTATGACCTTTTGTGCTTGTGTGTTCCTGTTCCCATTCCTGGTAAGACTAGCCACCCTTGCTTTTTAATTTTAGGACTATTTTGAGCTCCAAAAGTCCTCTGGGAAACGCAAATGTGCCTGAGATGGGGCCCTCAGCTGTTCCATTTTCATTCTGTCCTGCGTAAGGGACTCTATAATTGTAATTGGTGTAAAAAATAGGTCTGGGATTAATGCACTGAGGTGTCCTACAGGGGCAAAGGGAGCTACAGAAATCAAAGCTGACTCCTCCCAGGACAAGCAGCGCCTTCAGGGAGAATGTGAGAATGGACAGCGGGGTCAGCTGAGTCACTGCCCAGGACCTGGACATACACAGTCTTCTGTTCTCCCATAGAGGATCCCCTGGGGGCATTTCCTCAATATCTGCTTAGCCAATGACATTTGTTAATAATAAATTCATACAATATAAACTGTGATTGATTACCAGATATTATGAGGCACCATGGTAAGTAAAAATTTTAATGATTATAAAAACTTAACAATTAATGGTTATTAACACATGCTAGGGAAAAAAATCAGGTGCCTTACATGAATTATTTGACTTAAGTTCTCCCACACCATTAAAAGGGAATGCCGGCCAGGGGTGGTGGTGCATGCCTGTAATCCCAGTATTTGTAGGCTGAGACAGGAGGAGTGCAGGTTCAAGGACAGCTTCAGCAACTTAATGAGGCTCTCTGCAACTTAGTGAGACCCTGTTTCAAAATTAAACAACAAAAAAAAAGAGGCTGGATTTATCACTCCAATGTAGAATGTCCCTGGGTTCAATCACAAGTATCAATAAAGAAAAAGGAAAAAGAAAAAAAAAAAAGAGGGGGAATGCTGCAATTATTTCCATTTTACTGAGGAGGAAATTGAGACTCAGCAAATTTAGGTGGCATACCTACTGAAGTGATAAACAAGACCTAAATCTGGGTCTGTCTGATTCCTAAGACCCTCCTCCTAAATGGAGCAATGTATGGGCCCTTTGGGTCTGTAGAGAGTGCTATTGACTTCCTGCTTGGATCCCTCTGTCTGGCCAGTGCTTTTATCCAGCTGCTGGGAGGCCAGGCTGTGTGCCTGGGCCCTCTCTGTGAGCAGCCAGAAGTCAGTGATTGACTAAAGCATGCTTTCCAGGCCTGATTGCCACCTTGGAGTGTGACCAGCTCTGGTCGCAGAAACACAGCGAGTATAATTACTTCAAAGGGAGCTCAGGAAGCCTGATGTGGGAGGAGATTAAGATGGTTAATAGAGTTCAGTGTTCCCAGGAGAAATAAAGATAGGTGGCCAACATGAGCATTGTGCAAGCATGCACACACACACACACAAACACACGAATGATTACAATACACTACTACACTCCTCTTTATGGTTTCCTTATATCTGGCCTAGACCTTCATAAGTCCTCTACTAAACCATCCTTGAACAACTCAAAGAACCCTGTGTTCCCTGCAGGGACCTTGGAGAGTGTGAGTGTAAAATGTTTTGAGGGAGGAGGGAGGATGCCCCGGAGATGACAGACAACATCCAGGAAAAAAACAGAGAGGACCTATACTATTCAGGAAGCAGTGGAGATGTCAAAGAGGGGGCTGGTGAATAAATCATCAGAAATGGGTATGGTTTACGGCAGGACTTGATAGCGTCCAACCCTCTCTACACATTTTCTTATTTCCTACTGCCATAAGTCTGGATCCCTGGCATGAAGATTAACCAGCCTTGAGTCCTACCAGGAAAATGTGTTCTGCTGCCTCTGAAGAACCTTTCATCTTTGCACTCCAGAGCTGTAGAACACTGGAGACAACAGAGGAAATCTGTTCACCAGCCACCATGGCAGCTTCCTTCCCAGCTCAGAGATCAACCGCCATTGCCTTCACCTCTCCCTGAGCCAATCAATTCTCTTGTCCCATAGAGGTTTTATTTCCTAATCGCGTCTATTGTGGTAGCTGTGACATAAATGAAAATACCATGGATCATTGGCTCTCTCGAGAACACCAGCCACATCTCAAACACTGCTGGGTCCTCAGCATCCTGTTCAACCAGGTCTGTTGAAGTATAGAGAGTAAATGGCCATCTCTGCGAGCCAGCCAAGTCAGCAACCTCAGCGTTTGCCGCATAGCCAGGAAGTGAGGGTTTGAATCATGAGATAAATGAGATTTTTGCAGACAAATGAATGCACCAGGCAATCACCTGCTGGTATAAGGCCTTTCATGGAGTGATCAGCAATTGTGTGCGCTTCCCTTCCAGGTACCAGCAGGTACCTTGAGAATTGTTGAACTGGGTAATTTGTGGTCCCCCAAAGACATATGGCTTAGACTCTACCACCAAAATGTTTTTTTCCATCATCACTTCAATCTCTCACTCACATAAAATGGAGGGGTCCTCCCATGAATTGATATTTCAGGACTAAAATTTCTACTTGGATCAACCCAACTAGTTCCTTTAACATCAAACCTTCTAGTTCAACAAAGTTATCCTTGGCAATCCACCTGAAAATTTTTCATTCCAATCTGATTTTCTATTGATATAGAGATTTAGTAATATACCATAGCAAGTGTTTATGCCTCTAAGGGTCTAACTTTGTTTTAGAACTCGGTTAATAGTGAACAGAATTTGGTTATAAGATTTGGTCATCCAGTCATTAAACCAGGCTAAGTCCAAGCTTCTGGCTCTAGTAGCTTGTATTCAGGATTTGAGGTTTGGCTGGAATGAAAGTTTTGCTCCTGTGGGGAGCTTAAAGGGAAAAAATATCAAAGGATCCTGGGCTCTCCTCATTTGTATATCAAGTTAGAGACAGAATATAGTCAACTAGAACATATTATTTGTTATGCCAATACCCTGTTATTGATGCAAGGTTAAGAAAAACAGACTAAATATATCTACACAGAAAATGGACAGAACCTAAGATGCAAAATATTGGGCTAGAAGACTGATCACTGTAGTTGAAATGAGTATGTGGAAGAAATGTAACTCAAAGAGCAGAACCATTAACAGTTGAAAAATATATACAATGAGGTCAAGGTAAGGATACAGAGTTAAGACTGTTTAAAATACAAAATGCCATAAGGTCTGAACCAGAGAACATTACAGTGAAACTATTAATAAGCAATTTTAGTTATTATAGTTCATATAATTCATTTCAACTAAGACCTGGAAAGGAAGCCAGTACTCTGTGGTCTTCAAAGGAACAGCAAGAGTTAAACAGAGAAATCAAGCAGAAGATAGCAGGTGTGGCAGCACAGACCTGTAATCCCAGTATTTAAGAAGCTAAGACAAGAGGCTCACAGGTTCAAAGTCAGTCTCAGCAACTACTGAGACCCCGTTTTAAATTTAAAAAAAAATTAAATAAGGCTGGGTTCTAACTCAAAGGCAGAGTGGCCCTGGGTTCAGTCATCATTATCAAAAAATATTAAATAAATAGAGAAGAAAACCAAAGGGTGGGCCTTCTCTGGGAATGGGAGAAAGAGAAAAAGAAGGTAGAAATTTGCAATAAGCATTAAGCGAGGTGGAATCAGATTCTTAGTGCACGATGCTATCCAAGCCCACGTCTCACTGAGATGGGGAAGGACCCAGTTCAGAAGGAGAGTACGTGACTGGGCAGGCTTTAGGTACTGAGGAACTTGAATTCCCAAGGAAGTCTTGACTCAAGAGAATTCATCTTACAGCTAAAGTAGGCCAGCCCAATCTGCTCTGCTTGTGAAAGTCAGATTTCAAAGGCAGATAATGAAACATGACATTAAAAGGAGGAGTTCTGAGACAGGAGGATTGCACAGGTTCGAAGCCAACCTCAGCTACTTGGTGAGGCTCTCAGAAATTTAGTGAGACCCTGTTTCCAAATAAAGTATAAAATAGGTCCGGGAGTGTAGCCCAGAGGTAGAAAAGCCCCTGGGTTTCACCTCACCACAAAAAAAAAAAAAAAAAGGAGGAGTTCTGCCTCTGGTAGAACTATGGTTGACCATGTAGCTTGAACCAACCCTTCCACTGCCAACAGCTAGGGAAAATCAACACAGTACTCAAACATCTGCTTGAAGAAATTAGAGATCTGCCAAGCAAGTGAGTAATTTGTGGGCTGCGAGCAAGATCTGGAGAAAAAAAAGAAAGCCCAGACCAGGAGTGGTGGTGTACCCTTGTAATCCAGGTACTTGGGAAGCTGAGATAGGAGGATTGCAGGTTTGAGGAGACTTTCTTAGCTCAGAGTTAGAATAGCCCCTTGGTTCAATCTCCAGTAGCACAGAAAGAAAGAAAGAAAGAAAGAAAGAAAGAAAGAAAGAAAGAAAGAAAGAAAGAAAGAAAGAAAGAAAGAAAGAGAAAGGAAGAGAAAGGAAGGAAGGAAGGAAGAAAAAGAAAGGAAGGAAGGAAGGAAGGAAGGAAGGAAGGAAGGAAGGAAGGAAGAAAGAAAGAAAGGAAGGAAGGAAGGAAGGAAGGAAGAAAGAAAGAAAGAAAGAAAGAAAGAAAGAAAGAAAGAAAACCTGGAGAGATAAGATGAACATTTGGAGGCATTTTCTCATAGAGGCAAAAGTTACCTAGATAAATGGCTGATAAAATACATAGAGCTTCTAGCTAGAAAGTCAAAATTTTAGGGCTCAGAAGCCCATGGAGGGGAAACTTTGGAAAATATCACAGGCATTTAACTTGGATCCCAAAGGATCACAGCTAGGAGTACAAGAATAGCAGAAACTGAACTCCAGCTTTAAGGCGTCTCAGCCCTGGTTGAATTAAAGTGACCTGAGAATTCTCTGGCCTCCAGACTGGTTACCTGCCAGGTATACAGGGAACCACTTCTGGAGGAAGATAATATTATCTATAACCTCATACTATTACAGTATTTAGTTTTGGATACACAGCACTCATAAAAAGAAGCAGTAAAGAAGATATGCCCAAAGAGCAAATAAAAATAGACAATAGAAAAAGACCCATAGATGATCTAATTGATAGGACTGTTGGGCACAGGCTTCAAAGTCACTGATTAATATTTTCAAAAAATTAAAAGGCAAGATTGGGAATATTAACAGGCTGTGAAGTTTCTAAACAAAGAACAGATAATATAAGAGAAGATAAACTGGGAGGTATGTCAGCAGAAAACAACCACTAAAAACCATGGTGTGCTGAATGGATGCGAAATACAAAACAGAGGTTCAGAGACAGGGGAAAGAAAAGCGAAAATGTCTGTAATTAGAGCTCCAGAAGGAGAAGAAAGCAAGAATGGGAAAGTAACATGGAAAAATAATTACCAGGATTGACCTTAAACTGACAAAAATCGGCAGGCCACAGACTGAAACAGCACTCTATCCAAACCCAAAGAGAATAAATACAAAGATAACTGCACCTAATTATGTTATTTTACCATTGTTGGATTCTAAAGATGACAAAATATTGGAAGAACTAAAAGAAATAAGCATATTTTCAAACATAAGACCTGTTTTCTCAACAGAAACACAGAAATGGAATAAGATTTTCCATGTGCTAAAAGAAGATAATTGCCAACATAGAATTCTATACCTAGCAAAACAAACATATAATTTTTAAATTGGGGGGAAACAAAACTCAAAATAATTCATTGCCAGCAGACCTGCAATAAAGGAAAGACTAGAGGATGTCCTTCAGGCAGAAGAAAAATAATCCCAGTTACAAGACAGAACACACAGGACCGAGTAAAAAGCAATGCAGAGGGTAAATCTTTATGAATATTGAGGCTAAATGAATGTCATTGAGCTGATCTAAATTAATGTCATTATAAAACAATAATATTTTTAGGAATTTAAAGAATAAAGAAAACTAAAAAGCATAATGATATTAGAATAAACTGAAGAGGAAAGGAGATTACAAGAGTTAACATGCTCTAAGGTCTTATACAATCCAAAATAAGATAAAAGTACTAATTTGTTTTGTGTCAATATAGAGAGGTTTTTGTGGTTTTTTGTTTTTGTTTTGGAGTTTTTGTTTGTTTTGTTTTTTGTTTATATTAGGGAATTGAATCCAAGGGCATTCTATCTACAACCTACATCCCCAACATTTTTTTTTATTTTAAAAAAGTTTTCTGGAAGATGGCGACCGAGAAAAGCGGAGCTTAAAAGCCCCACTAACAACTAATCTCCATTACCACAAAATCAGCGCCTTTCATAGCCAGAAAACACCATCACCAGAGAAACAAAAAAAATCACCAGGCTCCAGAGAGAAAGCGGACTGAGAACAGAGCTCAGAGCCACAGAGGAGATACACCGGCCTCACGCCCGAGACCGCGGCAGCAGCGCCATACTGCCGGCGGCAGCGGCAAATTCACCGGACGGCTACAGCAAGCCGAGGTGAGCCGCTGCGGAACAGCCAGGCGGGATTTCTCGCCGCAGGTAAAATCTAAAGCTCCCAGTGGCTGAGCTCAGCACACACTGCAGGGATTCAGAGTGGAAATCAAAACCAAGAAGAAATACGCCAGCCTCACGGCCGAGGGCGTAGCAGCGGCGCCATATTGCCACCAGCGGCAGCAGCAGAGAATTCACCGAATCCAGTACAGCTACATCTGCGTACTCAAGAACAGTGAGTCAAATTGCGGGCCACAGAGGAGAAATCCCAGTACTGTACTCCCTGAGACTTGACCCAGTGGGGGAGGGGCGGTGGCAGAGATATCACACCATAGGAGAACGTGCAACCTGGAACCCCCCACAGTCTAAAGCAGCCTGTCGACTCTCTGGGTCGGAGACTCTGTGATACAACCCAGTAAAGGAGTAGTGGGGTCTGAGATACTACTGACTCGAGATCCAGAACACCTTAAGTGAAGTCATAGTGACCCAAGGGAAGAACCCAGAGAAGGCACAAACTTCTGAAATCATGGGAAAGAGGAATAATACTGGAGCAATGAATGCCCACAACCCCACAACATCAGAACCCGATAAAACAGAAAATCAGAGATTTCTAGAAGATCAAATCAGGAAAATAACTGTAGAAATAATAGAGGTGCTTCAAAAAGAACTCAGAGAGAGCCAAAAAGAGATAAAGGATGCAATTAATGAAGTAAAGGCCTCAATTCAAAGCACAAACAACCGATTAGACCACATGGAGAACAGAATCTCGCTCTTAGAAGATGATCATTCCAAAAATGAACACATAGTTTCTAATCTAGGAAAAAATATCCGACAGCAGGAATCTGATATTGAAGAAATATGGGCCCATTTTAAGAGAGCTAACCTAAGAATAATTGGAATAGAGGAGGGAAAAGAAAGTGAAACCAAAGGGATCAACAATCTCTTCAAGGAAGTAATAGCAGAAAATTTTCCAAACATAGAACAAGAGGTTGATACACAGGTCCAGGAAACTTATAGAACTCCCTTTAGACAGGATCGGAGAAGAGGATCCCCACGCCACATAATTGTCAAAATGACCAATGTGGAAGCCAAGCAGAGAATCTTAAAGGCAACAAAAACAAAGGGCCAAGTGACATTCAGAGGCAAACCAATTAGAATCACTCCAGACTTCCCAAACCAAGTCATGAGAGCCAGAAGGGCTTGGAGTAACATATTCCAAACTCTGAAAGAAAACAACTTCCAGCCAAAAATTTCCTACCCAGCAAAACTTTCTATCAAATTAGATGGAGAAATAAGAAGCTTCCATGACAAACAGCAACTGAAGGAATTTATGTCTTCAAAACCAGCACTAGAGAAAATACTCAAAGAGATTAACTACAAAGAAGAAATAGGTAACACACACCAGAACCAGAGAAACAAGAGTTTCCATCCAACAGACAACTAAGACTGGTAATCTGTGGAGATTCATTATTTATGTTAGTCTTTTACCTATCTCTAAATGGTATTGTTTGCCTTTATTGTTGTTAATTTTTAGGATTTCTAGTTGGAATATTAATATACCTTCAGATATAGCATTTGGAAATATTTTATCCCATTCTATTAGTAACTGTTAACTCTGTTTACATTGTCTTTGGATATACAATTTTTTTTATTTTTTATGGAGTTTGTATACTCTTCTGTTGCCTGTGCCATTGAAATCATATCCAAGAAATCACTGCCAATTTCAATGTTGTGAGGTTTTATGACCCAGATTTTCTCCTAAAAGTTTATAGTCTTAAGATTTATATTTAGGTCTTTTATCTATTTTGAGTTAATATTTGTATATGGGATTAGGTAAGGGTCCAACTTTATTCTTTTCCATGTAATTATTATGTTTCAACAATATTTAGTTAAAAGATTATTATTTCCACCACCAAATGTTCGTGGAAACCTTGTCAAAAATAACTTGACAATATAGGGAAGAATTTAGCTCTAGGCTTTTATTTAACTCCAATGGTTTATATATCTGCCTTTAGAATAGTACTACACTGTTTCAATTATTGTAGCTTTATATGGTTTGAAATCAGAAAATATATATCTTCTAGCTTTGTTCTTTTTCAAGATCGTTTTGGGTATCTAGAGTCCATTTTCCATATTAGGATAGATTTTTTTTCTGAAAAATAAATATATAAATATATGATAGTTTCACCTAAAAAAACAGAAAAAAAATATTCTCTGGTAAGAAAGAAAGTAAAAAGAAATATTGAAATGTTATCTTTAAGTCATCAAAAGCTTAGAATCAGACAAATGAAACTGTTATGTGAGATTATCATTTTTAATTTTGGATAAATTGCTATAATACTAGATGTCAACCACTAAGCCAAGCATGAGAGGGAGGGATGGGGAGAGAATGGGGTGGGGTTCGGGTGGGGGCTGACTGGGCGATGTGTGCATGTATGTCTACAAAAGTTTGTATCCCACTATGATGTATGAATACAGTGCACCAATAAAAAAAAAGTTTTGTTTTATTATTTATTTATTTATGGTGGTACTGGGGTTCCTGGAAGCCCTTCTACCTCCAGACTACACGCCCAGACGTATTTTATACTTTTATTTGGAAACAGGGTCTCTTAAGCCAGTACGTCTGGCTTTAGATCTGCATGATCCCCCTGTCTCCGCCTCCCAAGCACGGGGATTACAAGCGTGCGCCACCACACCCGGCATATTTTTAAAAAGTCTTATTAATTTTCTAAGGATCTCACTAAATTGCTGAAGTTGACCTCAAACATGCGATTCCCCCTGTCTCAGCATCTCAAGTACCGGGATTACAGGTATGTGTTCATCATATAGAGAGGTTGTAATAAGTCAGGAATATATTTTATTTTATTTTATTTTATTTTATTTTATTTTATTGGTACTGGAGATGGAACCCAGGGGCAGTGTACCTGCAAGCTACACCCCCATCTCTTTTTTTAGTCTTTTTAAAAATTAATTAATTAATTAATTTATTTATTTATTTATTTTTGCAGTACTGGGGATGGAACACCTGGGGCATTCTACCTCTGAGCTACAACCCCAGCCCTATTTTTATTCTTTATTTTGAAACAGGGTCTCGCTGAGTTCCAAAGGGCCTCACTAAGTAGTAGCTGAGGCTGTCCTTGAACCACGATCCTCCTGTCTCAGCCTCCTAAATGCTGGGATTACAAGTGTGCGCCACACCCCCAGCTTTTTTTTTTTTTTTTTTTAAATTTTGAAACAGGGTCTCACTGAGGTGTGAAGGGCCTCACTAAGTAGCTTAGGCTCTCCGTAAACCATGATCCTCCCATCTCGGCCTCCCAAATGCTCAGGGATAAATTATATGATGTCTATTGTAACCATTAAAAGAATTGCAAAAGAATGCAGAACTAACAAATAGTGTTTTAAGAATAAAGAAAGAAACGCCGGGCGTGGTGGCGCATGCTTGTAATCCCCGTGCTTGGGAGGCGGAGACAGGAGGATCGCGCAGGTTCGAAGCCAGCCGCGCTGGCGTAAGAGACCCTGTTTCAAAAATATAAAATAGGTCTGGGAGTGTAGCCCGGAGGAAGAAGGGCTTCCAGGAACCCCAGTACCACCAAAAAAAAAAAAAAAAAAGAAAAAGAATAAAGAAAGAGCCGGGCATGGTGGTGCATGCTTGTAATCCCAGTATTTGGGAGGCTAGGACAGGAGGATCTCGGTTCACGGCCAGCCTCAGCTACTTAGTGAAGCCTTCTGCAACTTAGTGAGACCCTATTTCAAAATAAAGAATTAAAAAAATAGGGCTTGGGATGTAGCTCAGAGGTAGAATGCCCCTGGGTTCCATCCCCAGTAACACACACACACACACACACACACACACACACACACACTAAAAAAGAACCTTAATTCAAAAGATAGCAAGGCAACTGGAGAGAAAAGTCAAATAGGAAGAAAAAGATGGCACTGTAAACCCACATATGTCAGTGATAACAAGGCCATGTACGAAGTCCAGAGAGAGTGGTTTGGGTGCTATGGAATCAAGTTGTCAACTGAGCAGAACCAAAGTTAGAGGGAAAGTAGGTCAGGCGGGTGGAAGTGGACAGCGCTGGGCATCACAGGCTGTGTTTCCCCAAATATTCGTGCACTGAATTGAATTAAGTTAAGTCAGGGAACTTAAAGAGCCCAAGAGAATAACCAAAACAAGGACTGGGAGCTCTTCCGCCCACCCCAGTCAACACATACTAAGATACTAGTTTGCAACACGGCAAGGACACGGACATATTTGTTCATCATTTCCACAGCTTTTGCATGTAAAATGCCCTCTGTTCTTTACAACTTTGTGACAAGAAGCAGAGAGAATTATAATGTCCATTTCACATAGGAAGAAATGGAGACTGGAAAAATTAGGCAGCAAGCCTAACATTGCGCCCTCCGTACCAAACTAAAAAGAAAATCTTCCAGTTTCCCACCTGCTGCTCTTTCAGACACACGACCTCTGAGCTAAAGGCGCAGCTGACTTACAGCTGCCGGTCTTGCTGTGCATCTCAGATCCCCGCATTTCTGGAGTGCTTGTTCCCCATCTTACACGAATGCTGGGCTGCCCAGCACTACTGAAGAATCGTGAGAATTAAATGAGCTACTAGAAAGCACAGAGTAGACATCCTCTGAGATGCATCACACTCACAGTAGATAAACTCCCAGAGCAGTGCTGAAGGGGCAGGCAGGAATAGTCATTGTGAGGGAAAGCAAGATGGGCAGAATACAGGTCCAACCTCCTGGGAACTCCCGGGCTGGCAGAGGGGCAAGGGAAAGGCATAAATAAGTGCACTGAAAGGTGGAACCACATCTGGGCCTCTCTCTGCACACAAAGGAGACCCAAAAGCACCAGGGTGGTGGGATGGGGCGGCGGGGCTGGGATGTGCAGCCAGAGCCATGCATTACCTTTCTAGCCAAGGCGACCACCCCGATGACAGCTGTGCAGGCGACCCCCAGCACGGTGACCAAGGCTCCAAGCAGTGGGATCTGGGACCCCGCACTGTGCTCAGCCGCTAGAGGGAGGACAAAATAGAGGTGAGCAGCAGAGCCCAGAGCAATGGGAGCATCACAGCCTTCCCAGAAGAAGCCTCAGCTTCAGGGTGCAGAGGTGGGGATCGGCCGGACCCTATCTGGGAAGGACTGGAAGCTTTAAGAGTTGGACTTAATGCCCCCACCTAGTCTCTCAGGACATCAATCTTCCAAGTAATGGCATATCCAGGGCCAATCATTTTTGGGTTTTGGTACTGGGATTGAATCCAGGAGCATCCTAATCTTTTTATTTTTTATTTTTAAATAGAGTATTGCTAAGTTGCTGAGGCTAGCATCCATCCTGCAATCCTCCTGTCTCAGCTTCCCAAGTACTAGGATTACAGGGGTGCACCAGCATGCCTGACTCTCTCCCCATATACTGTTTATTCATTGATTTTCAGTAGAAGTGGATAAACCTTAACACAAGCATGAAGAAAAGGAGTGATTGTCAACTCATGTTGGAGCCCTGCTAGAGCACATCCTTGTTAACACCCCTCAGCCCCCTTCAACAAGATCATTTTCAATCATGAAAGGAAACAAATAACCGTCTAGAAGAAAACCCAGATATGAACATTTTCTTTTCTAATGTTTCCTGTATTTAACCAGGTCAACAAAACTATCTTAATTAGAAATTAAAATAAATTTATGTTGTTACAAAAAATAAGCATACACCCTTTCACCTTAACCCCGTAACACTTATTTCCAGCTAGACTGTGCAAGCCTGGAGGGAGGAGGGCTCCGGAGCCTTATCCATTTCTGCTCTCCCTGCACTTGGCACCTAGTAGATACTCAGTAAATATTTGTGGCATGCAGAAAGGCATGAGTAAGTGAATTTCTTGAAGACCTAAAATGTAACTTGAAGGAAGAAGAGGCAGGGGGAACATTTCAAAGACATGAGTGATATTTGATTCAAGGAGAATGTGAGAGAAACAAGATGACTGCCCCAATAGTGTGTTGTGCAGTGGGCAGAAGTGTTTCCAGGCCACTTCATCCCACTCTCTCTTTCCCCCCCAGAGCTCAGGCAGGACCCAAGAGTCCAGGGCAGACTTGAAAGGACAAGGGTCTGGTAGAGGCTTCCCTCTAACAAAGGGCTTAGGTGCTGGGATGTAACTTGGAGGTAGAAGTTCCCTGAGTTCAATTCCCAGTACCGCCAAAAAAATTTTTAATAAAAAAAAAAAGAAACAAGCAAAAAAACCCCAAATATCAACTATATTAGGAATCGGGGATTTGAAGTAGAAGCACCAACTCACAGTTGCAAAACAGAGATTTCAAGGTCTTTGGAAAAGAAACAGGTCTAGGGAGGGCGCAACAGCATCTCAACACACAGTGGGGAAGGGGTGGGCTCTGCTAAGGGATACTTAAAGCTTGGGCTTGTTAACCAGGTCAGCTTTAGAATTAAATTTGATTTTAACAGTAAGGTTAGAAATAGCTTCAATATAATACTTAGAAGGGACTTGGACTCAGGTGTAAGATTAGAGTCAGAAAGAAGTCAAAGTCAATGCAAGTAATTAAAGGAGAGTTGCCATTCCAGGTACGCAGCTGAGCCCTTGAGCAACAGGAGGAGAAATGCCAGACCAGTGGTGTTTTTTGGAGTCAACAAAGGCAAAAAAAAAAAAAAAAAAAAAAAAGCTGGAACATGCAGGATTTGGGCAGCAGCTGGCCAGGGGTCCAAGAGAGCATCTTCTGAGCGCTCCTGCAGGTAGACCATGACACAGGAGGAAGGAACTTGATCTTTCACTCCCCCATTTTCACATGAAAAATACCTGAGCCCCTGTGTCCAGGGACGAGTATACTTGTCAGGAGCCTGAGCCCTGAACGTTCTGTGTAGACATGAGCGAACACACATGGCTTCTCTCTGGACTCCAGTTCCTGGGGCCTCCATCCCATGTTGGAGCACCTGGCTGGATGCCCTTCCTCTCCCCAACCTGAGGCTCCCAGACATATGACACTGGGATAGAGCATCCAGGATGCTCAAAACCATCATGTGTTGACATTTACTGGGATCCAGGTTTTCTGTCCTCTTTATTGCTGAGGCTTCTCTGATCAAAAAGTGATATGTAGCATAATAAGTAGCATTTGTGAAGTGAAGCTTATTGGGTGTCTAGCTACAACCTGAGACATTATTTATAAGAACTCATGAGATTACTCACCATGTGTGTGCGTGTATGTGTGAGGATTGAACCTAGGGGCATTCCACCTCTGGGCTATACCCTCAGCCCTTTTTTAATTTTTACTTTGAAATAGTGCTTTGATAGATTGCTGAGAATCTCACTACTTGCTGAGGCTATTCTCAAACTTGTGATCCTCCTGTCTCAGCCTCCCAAGTACTGGGATTACAGGCATGTGCCACCATGCTCTACCTCACCACACCACATGTTATAAATGAGAAAACTGAGAGCTAAACAAATGACCCATGACGACTTCCGGGAAGATGGCGACCGAGAAAAGCGGGGCTTAAGAGTCCCGCTAACAACCAATCTCCATTACCACAAAAAGAGCGCCTTTCATAGCCAGAAAACACCATCACCAGAAAAACAAAAAAACCACCAGGCTCCAGAGAGAAAGCGGACTGAGAACAGAGCTCAGGGCCACAGAGGAGACACACGCGCCCGAGGACGCGGCAGCAGCACCATACTGCCGGCGGCAGCGGCGAACTCAGCGGACGGCTACAGCAAGCCGAGGTGAGCCGATGCGGAACAGCCAGGCGGGATCTTTCAGCGAAGACAGCATTTAAAGCTCCCAGTGGCTGAGCTCAGCACACGCTGCAGGGATTCAGAGTGGAAATCAAAACCAGAGAAGAAAAAATACGCCAGCCTCATGGCCGAGGGCGTGGCAGCGGCGCCATATTGCCACCGGCGGCGGCAGCAGCAGTGAATTCACCGAGTCCAGTACAGCTACATCTACGTACTCAAGAACAGTGAGTCAAATTGCGGGCCACAGAGGAGAAATCCCAGTATTGTGCCTCCTGGGACTTGACCCAGTGAGGGAGTGGTGGTGGCAGAGATATCACACCATAGGAGAGCGTGCAACCTGGCACCCCCCCATAGTTTAAAGCAGCCTCTATCGACTCCCTGGGTCGGAGACTCTGTGATACAACCCAGTAAAGGAGTAGTAGGGTCTGAGATAATACAGACTCGAGATCCAGAGCACCTTAAGTGAAGCCATAGTGACCCAAGGGAAGAACCCAGAGAAGGCACAAACCTCCGAAATCATGGGAAAGAGGAATAACACTGAAGTAATGAATGTACACAACCCCACAGCATCAGAACCTGATAAAACAGAAAATCAGAGATTTCTAGAAGATCAAATCAGGAAAATAACTGTAGAAATAATAGAGGTGCTTCGAAAAGAACTCAGAGAGAGCCAAAAAGAGATAAAGGATGCAATTAATGAAGTAAAGGCCTCAATTCAAAGCACAAACAACCGATTAGACCACATGGAGAACAGAATCTCGCTCTTAGAAGATGAGCAATCCAAAAATGAATGCATAGTTTCTAATCTAGAAAAAGATATCCAACAGCAGGAATCTGACATTGAAGAAATATGGGCCCATCTTAAGAGAGCTAACCTAAGAATAATTGGAATAGAGGAGGGAAAAGAAAGTGATACCAAAGGGATCAACAATCTCTTCAAGGAAGTAATAGCAGAAAATTTTCCAAATATAGAGCAAGAGGTTGATACACAGATCCAGGAAACTTATAGAACTCCCTTTAGACAGGATCCGAGAAGAGGATCCCCACGCCATATAATTGTCAAAATGACCAATGTGGAAGCCAAGCAGAGAATCTTAAAGGCAACAAAAACAAAGGGCCAAGTGACATTCAGAGGCAAACCAATTAGAATCACTCCAGACTTCCCAAACCAAGTCATGAGAGCCAGAAGGGCTTGGAGTAACATATTCCAAACTCTGAAAGAAAACAACTTCCAGCCAAAAATTTCCTATCCAGCAAAACTTTCTATCAAATTAGATGGAGAAATAAGAAGCTTCCATGACAAACAGAAACTGAAGGAATTTGTGTCTTCAAAACCAGCGCTAGAGAAAATACTCAAAGAGATTAACTACAAAGAAGAAATAGGTAACACTCACCAGAACCAGAGAAACAAGACTTTCCATCCAACAGACAACTAAGATTGGTTATCTGTGGAGATTCATTATTTATGTTAGTCTTTTACCTATCTCTAAATTGTATTGTTTGCCTTTATTGTTGTTAATTTTTAGGATTTCTAGTTGGAATACTAATATACCTTCAGATATAGCATTTGGAAATATTTTATCCAATTCTATTAGTAACTTTTAACTCTGTTTACATTGTCTTTGGATATACAATATTTTCTTTTATTTTTTAGGGAGTTTGTATATTCTTCTGTTGCCTGTGCCATTGAAATCATATCCAAGAAATCACTGCCAATTTCAGTGTTGTGAGGTTTTATGACCCAGATTTTCTCCTAAAAGTTTATAGTCTTAAGATTTATATTTAGGTCTTTTATCTAGTTTGAGTTAATACTTGTATGTGGGATTAGGTAAGGGTCCAATTTTATTCTTTTCCATGTAATTATTATTTTTCAACAATATTTAGTTAAAAGATTATTATTTCCACCACCAAATGTTCGTGGAAACCTTGTCAAAAATAACTTGACAATATAGGGAAGAAGTTAGCTCTAGGCTTGTATTTAACTCCAATGGTCTATATATCTGCCTTTAGAACAGTATTACACTGTTTCAATTATTGTAGCTTTATATGGTTTGAAATCAGAAAATATACATCTTCTAGCTTTGTTTTTGCTTCGAGATTGTTTTGGGTATCTAGAGTCCATATTCCATATCAGGATAGATTTTTTTCTGAAAAATAAATATATGATGGTTTCACCTAAAAAAAAGAAAAAAATATTCTCTGGTAAGAAAGAAAGCAAAAAGAAATATTGAAATGTTATCTTTAAGTCATCAAAAGCTTGGTATCAGACAAATGAAACTGTTATGTGAGATTATCATTTTTAATTTTGGATAAATTGCTATAATACTAGATGTCAACCACTAAGCCAAGCATGGGAGGGAGGGATGGGGAGAGAATGGGGTGGGGATTGGGTGGGGGCTGACTGGGCGATGTGTGCATGTATGACTACAAAAGTTTGTATCCCACTATGATGTATGAATACAGTGCACCAATAAAATAAAAATTAAAAAAAAACATTAAAAAAAATAAATAAAAATAACTGCTGTGAAACAAAAAAAAAAAAAAAAAAAAAAAAAACAAATGACCCATGACAATACCGAGCCCCAAGCTGTGTGATTCCAGAACTGAGGCCCTGCTTACTACATCTGCCCTGTGTTGGAGCCAGACAAGAAGTGACATTATGAAAAGGAAACAGGGTCTCTTAAGCCAGCGAGGCTAGCTTCAAACCAGCGTGATCCTCCTGTCTCTGCCTCCCAAACACTGGAATTACAAGGGTGTGCCACCATGCCCGGGCTTATTTTTAATTTGAAACAGGGTGTCACTAAGTTGCTGAGAGTTTCACTAAGTTACTGAGGATCTCACTAAGTTGCTGAAGCTGGCCTTTAACCTGTGGTCTTCCTGCCTTCCTCCCAAGTACTAGGACGACAGTCATGCACCACCATGCTTGGCTTTAGAATCAGTATTTTTAAAGCTCCTTAGACCTGGACATGGTGGCATATGCTTGTAATCCCAGTACTTGGGAAACTGAGACAGGCCAGCCTCAGCAACTTAGTGAGACCCTGTTTCAAAATAAAGGATAAAAATAGTACTGGAAATGTAGCTCAGAGGTAGAGTGCCCCTGGGCTCAATCCCTAGTGCCAAAAATTAATTAATTAATCAACTAATTAATTAATTAAAAAGGCTCCTCAGATTATTCAAATGTGCTCTTCCTCCTCTTCCTTCTTTTGTGTTATTGGTGCATTCTACCTCAAAGTTATGCTCTCAGTCCTATTTTTTTTTTTTTTTGATACTTGGAATGGAACCCAGGGACCTTCTATCTCCAGGCTATACCCTCACACCTTTTTTATATTTTGATTTGGAAACAGGGTCTCACTAAGTTGCTGAGAGCCTCACTAAGAAGCTGAAGCTGGCTTCAAACTTGTACAATCTTCCTGTCTCAGCTTCCCAAGTACTGGGATTACAGGCATGTGCTACCACACCTGGCTCTTTTTTTTTGTTTTGTTTTAATTTCTTATTTTGAAATAGGGTCTCACTAAATTGCAGAGAGCCTTGCTAGGTTTCTGAGGTTGACCGCAAACCTGCGATCCTCCTATTTCAGCTTCCCAAGTTCTGGCATTGCAAGCCTGCACCATCAGGCCCTGCTGAGGACCAGGACAACATTCTCTAGGCTAGAAGAAGAGCTTCGGCAGCCACCCTGCTGCAGAGGGAGTACCTGAGCTTCCTAGGACCTCCAGGACGATTCTCCCTGTGTAGATCCCATCGGGGTAGGTGTGATAGACGCAGAAGTACTCTCCAGAGTCATTCCTGGTCAGCGACTTGAGAGTGAGGCTCAGGCTGGGGCCTGGGGTCATCCGCTGGCTGAACACTGGGTTGACATGCCACCCAAACTCACTGTGACAAATGGCCAGAAGTTGGTCCTGCCGCTCCCAGTTGACTTGGGTCACTTTGGCCATGGTGGAGGAGAGGTGACATTGTAAAATGACAGTGCCTCCTTCCTCTGCAGAAATGCTCCCCTTCGTGACCACCGTGCCTGCCAGAGCTTCTAGGAGGGGGGGGGAAACAAGCCTGAGCCCGGGGCAGCAGCTGCCCTCGGCTATCCTGTGGGGATCCCACACAGCCTCTCCAGTCGATCCTGTCACCCCTCCACCCCATGCAGACTATAGTTGTTTCCTGTTTCCCTCACTTCAAGAGATGTTCTTCAAGCCAGGCTTGGTGTTGCACACCTGTCATCTCAGTACTTGGGAGGCTGAGACAGGAAGGTTGCAGGTTCAAGGCTAGCCTCAGAAAGTAGTGAGTCTCTCAGCAACCTAGTAAGACCCTGTTTCCAAAAAAAAATTAAAAAAAAAATAGAGCTTGGAGGTAGAATTTCCCCAGACTCGATCCCCAGTACCCCCCACCAGAAAAAGAAATGTTCCTCTTTATGCCTACCTATCACACAAGGTTCCCATCCTAGCCCATGGCCCCTCTCTGGGCTTCTTGTCCTTCTCCACACACCTCTATTTTATTCCGGCGCGTCTCCTTCCGCGCATCACCTCTGCCTCCAGAGCTTGCTCCTGCCTCCCTGAGCCCCCACCCTCTTAGAGTCTTGTTAAAGCTGCATGTCCTCCCTCCCCTGCATCACTGAGGACCCCAGGCCATGGCCACCACCTTGTCCTTTCTGCGGCATTGTTTAATGAGCACTTCGTCCAGTGCCTGGCTTAGCCTACACAATTGCACCACGTCCTCTCAGGACATTCTGCTCTATACCTTCAAGACTAGCTCCTGGATTACTTTTACATGCTGTTATATCTCCCCAGTTAAAGAGTCTCAGCCAGCCAGGCGTGGTGGTGCGCACATGTAATCCCAGTACTCTGGAGGCTGAGATAGGAGGATTGTAGGTTCGTGGCCAACCTTGGAAATTTAATGAGGCCCTCTGGAACTTAGTGAGACCCTGTTTTAAAATAAAGAAAATCAGGCTGGGTGTGTACCTTGGAGGTAGAATGCCCCTGGGTTCAATCCTCAGTACCATGAAAAAATTAATTAATTAAATAAAAGGCCTCATCCAACACCACACATTCTGCTGCTTTTGTGCTTAGCCCAGTGCCGGGTGCCTTATCTTTGAAATAAAACCTGGCCGTTTGGTTCTCTGTCATTTGGAGTGTCTGGAAAAACCTTCAGGAGAGCCAAGAAATGCAAAGGAAAGAAGACTTGGCCAGAAACTCTGCTTCTCCCAGGCAAAAAATATCTTATTCAGGGCTCCCCACTCCCTGACATCCCTGGGCACCTCTCTTCCCTTTAGAAGGTTCTGTTGTTGCTGCTGCTACCTCGTAGACAAGGAAAAACCTATCTAAACACCAAATAACCCTTTATGGAATTCAGCTTAAGGTTTGAAGAATTCCTAGCTTGTCCTATGGACCTCAATATCAAGAACCACAAGGTGCAAATTTAATAGGTCATTTTGTATCAAAAGGTCAATTATGAAGAACCTAGCATTTTTTAATTAAAAAAATATATTATCTGGGTTTTGGTATGACCCAGACAGTGCTGACATTATTTTGTATTTTACTGGTTCCTCCTCCCTCCAGAAAAGGGTTTTATTTGATGTACCCAAGTCTTAAGTTTCTCAATAAAAACATCTCCATTAAAAAAAAAAAAACAATTTGAGCAGGGCGTGGTGGTGCACACCTGTAATCCCCGCACTTGGAAGGCTGAGACAGGAGGATCGCACAGGTTCAGAGCCAGCCTCAGCTACTTAGTGAGGCTCTCAGCAACTTAGTGAGAACTTGTTTCCAAATAAAGTATAAAATAGGTCTGGGAATATATCTCAGAGGTAGAAAGCCCCTGGGTTTCACCCCCAGTACCACCAACAAAACAAAACAAAACAAAATGTACTATGGTTTTTACACATTTCTGTCCCCCTCCTTGAGAAATATTTGTCTAAGGTTTTTAATATGGAAGAAATCAACTTAACAAAAAAATCGTTCCATAATGGAAGACTCTGGAATCTATGAAGAAGACATTTTCAATTCACAGTTAAGTATTTACAACAACCCAGAAGGTTCCTCAAAACAGAAAAGAAAGCCAGGCGTGGTGGTGCGTGCTTATAATCTCAGCATTTGGGAGGATGAGACAGGAGAATTGTGGTTTGTGGATAGCCTCAGCTACTTCATGAGGCCCTCTGCAACTCAGTGAGACCCTGTTCAAAATAAAGAATAAAAAATAGGACTAGGGGTGTAGCTTGGGGGTAGAATGTCTCTGGGTTCCATCCCCAGTACCACACACACACACACACAAAAAAAAAAAAATAAAAATAAAAATAAAAATAAAAAACAGAAAAGAAGCTGGGAGTGACGGCACATTCCTGTAAAATCCCAGGAATTGGAAGGCTAAGACCAGAAGATCACATGTTCAAAGTCAGTCTCAGCAACTTAGTGAGACCCTGTTCCCAAATAAAAAATAAAATAGGGCTCAGAAGCAGAGTGTCTCTGGGTTCAATCCCCAGTAACATCAAATAAACGAAACAAAACAAACAAAAAAACAGACAGAAGATGGTGCAGGAGTGAGCTTCTAAAAGCACCTCCTTTGTGGCTTTCTTCTTAATCTCCTCTCCTTCCCCTACCTCCTCTCTTGTACCAGCCAGTCAGAGCCACCAACCCAGAGAATCTACGAAGGCTAGGCAGAACAGTGCTGCATCTCATGCTCAGAGTCTGTCTTGTCAAACATGAGGCTATGCTGGACTCTGAAAACAGTGTGGAAGGCAGCCTGAGCCTTTACCATGTGAGTGTCCTGAGCACCATACCCTCTTGACTCCATTCTCTTCTCCTCCCTGCTCAGCTAGGTTTCCAGGCCTTACCTGAAGTGAGGAGGGGAGCCTGCCTCAGCCCCTGGGCCCAGAGCAGGAGCAGACACCAGAACATGCTTCTGCCCAGAGGGCCCACAGGAAGCAGATGTGGCCTCTTCTGTGACCGAAACAGGCCAACTGCAGGTGGCAAGGTGAAACTGAGCCCAGGAGGAAAGAGGGTCTCGGAAAAACCGAGTTCAGCAAAACCCATGTCAGAAACAGACAGAGCTCTCAACAAGTACACAAACTGCAAAGAGAGAGCCACAAGAAAGACCATGAAGGAAACACACTGAAAAATAAACAAAAATGCGGTTTGAGGTACACAGGTCTTCAGTGACTATTAGTCAATATACCACTTTTAAGTTCTGCCTTGAGACACTTTAAAAAGTCAGCCTTTATCTAAAGAGTCAAGAACATCTGTGCAATGGCTGCGATTCTGAAGAACCTGTTAGTGATGCAGAAATTCTCACTGGGCTCCCTTGATGTCCCCCTGCTGAAGAATGTACAGTCAGGAAAATATTACAAGGTTGGCTGCTCACAGACCATGTGCTCTGCTTGAAATCTACCAACTGGGGACAACATATAGATGGAGATAAAGGTCTTAGGCAGTTAGTCTCTCCTCGAATCCTATTTCTCTTTTATTATTTATCTGAATTGAGAATTGTTGAATTCCAGTCCAATTCCTCTGCTGCAGTAGAATCAGAAGAGCCTAGAAGAGTGTTTGCAGTGACCTCATGAGCATTGGAAGCATGGAGGAGGGTAAGCCCACAGACCTGAGCCTGGGAAGCCATCAGTTGGTGCTTGTCTGGGGCTCCCAGCCCATAACCAGGTCTTATAGCTGACCTTCCTCTCTTCCTCCCTCCCTTTATTCATTTAAAAGTCCCCAGGTGGGCCTCCGAGGCCGGGATTAGAGCCTGCTGAGAAGTGAGGCCAGTGCCAGTGCCAGGGCCAGCGAAGCTGGAATTGGAGCCTGCCGTGAGGCAAGGCCAGTGCTGGAACCAGCGAGGCCGGGATCAGAGTCTGCCGGGTGGCCAGACCAGTGCCGGGGTCTTCAAGAGTGGGATCAGAACTTGCAATGAGGCATACACTGAGAAATATCACAGAAAATAAAAAAATCAGATGCTTTCCCTAATATGCAAAAACTAGAAAGAAATGGGTAATAGGAGGAAATCTGTTTGAAGAAGAGGCCCTATGGAGGAGCAATTAAGGTGACCAATCAGAGAGGATGGGATGGGGGAAGATGGAATCTCTTTAAAACACATGATGTACAGCCAGGCATGGTGGCGCACACTTGTAATCCCCGTGCAGGAGGATCGGGCAGGTTCGAAGCCAGCTGTGCTGGCTTCAGAGACCCTGTTTCAAAAAATATTTAAAAAAAACCACATGATGTACGTAAACAAATATATCAAAGTTAATCACTAAATCAAGCATGGGATTGAGGGAGGGGCAGGGAGTGAGATGGGGATTAGATAAAGACCAATTAAATGATGTGTGCTTGGATATCCTCACAAGTCTTATATTCCATTGTGATGTTTGACTACAATGCACCAATAAAAATATATTAAAAATAAAATAAAATAGTAAAAAAATAAAAATAAATAAAAGTCCCCAGGTACCTACAAAACACCAAACTCCACACCAAGCTCTGAAGATACAAGGGAGAATAACCACAGCTTTGCCCTCGAAGAGTTTACAAAGCTTGCTCTCTGCTGAAGTCACTCAGGAGAGTCGGCAAAGGAGCCACATTCACAGGCTCCTGGGCTCTTGGCACAGCTAGCTGCCTTGAGCTTGCTCCATGGTATATACTCTGCAAGTCTGCATCTCCTCCAGGGGAAACATCCAAAGCCCGGTCCTTGCCAAGCATGCTGAGCACTTCTCACCATGCAGGCTCCTGCCCTCCTCCCCTGCAGGGTGCTGTCTCAGACCATCCCACCTTGGTTCTTCTCATTCCCAGCTCTACACCCTGACCCAGGCACTCCTATTCCCCTCATCCACAGCCTCAGACAATGTATGTCTTACCAGCTTCTCTCTGCCCACCCAAACTCAGACTTCCTTTAAGGATCACAGCAAGAGACATTTCCACCACCTTTCAACAGTTACAACAACTGACAGCCAAAGGAGCAAATTGGACCAGAATTTAACAATGCTCAAAGTATATTATTAACCAAGGGAAGGTGCTGGGTTGTACAAGAGGGTTGTTCCCAAATTGATTGACGAGACAGAAGTGCCAGGGTGGGAGAGCCACAGGTGGCTAGTGGGACACCGCACAGAGAAAGGTGGATGCTCGGGTTCAGGCTGTGGAAATTCACTGTGCATGTTTCTAGAGTGCAGTAGATGGGAGCCAAAGACGGGAGACCTGTCTTACATAATAAGAAATGCAAAGAAACTTAGAGTTGGCTTTAAAAAAAGTTTACAGGAATTTTCTATTATTTCTAAGCAACATGGTCAAGTCCATTTTGAACAGTGCTGAGCTTCAGAGACATTCAAGGGTAGCAATGAACAAACTGTGGGGTAATGCCTAGAATCAAAGTCATTCCGGTTTGGTGGCCTTGGGGAAACTACTGAGCCACCTCAAACCTCAGTTTCCTCATCTGCATGCAGAAATAGCAGAGCTTTCCTTATAGGGTCATTATGAGGATTCAATGAACAATGTCTGGTAAGGTGCTTAGCACACTGCCTGGAACACAGGAAGAGTCAGATACATCGATTTTAGTACTGACAACTATTTTAATTAAGGAAGTGAAGGAAAATCAAAGGAGGCTATCCTTCTCTATTTAATATATTTCACCAAGTGTAAAACTCTAGTCTCCAGACTCCAAACCCAGGGCTGTAAGGCCCCTTTGTTTTGTCACAGGAATCTGATATGAGAATACAGCCGGGCATTGGGGCACACACCTATAATGCCTTGGAACCTCATAATCCCAGGGACCCTTCTGAGAGTCCTCGGTGAGCCTCCTACAGGGACCCTGCATAGGAAGGAAGCCACAGGCCCTGCTGCCCACAGAGTATTGCCCCTCCCTAGCGCAAGCAGCCTCCCTCTGAGCAGCAGGCCTGCCCGAGAGCTCCCAGGAGCACCCTGTGCTCTGAGGCCGCCAGCCTTGCAGCACCATGAACCTCAGAGGTCAGGCAGGTGCTGACTCACACCCCCGTTGACAGTTCTAAAATGAGCCACAGAACCACACTTTTCTTCCCCAGCTTTTGGGGTTGTAGGTCAAATAGGCCTGGACAGCCTCGGTGTGGCTGGGTGAGTGTAGGTACTGGAGAAGAGACTTCCTATTTGCCTGGAAAGAGGGAGAAGTGCACACGCGGAATGTAAAACACTCCCTAAGTCACGGCCCAGCCTTCCCTGGGCTGCTGTGAGCCAGCCCCACCTGAACCCCATTCCAGACCTGAAAACCTGAGGCCTGCGGGGACCACGCCTCTGGGGCTCTGGGGCTCTGGGCAAAGGACAGCTGGGAGGGCCAGACTTTCCACAAAGCCTGTGACTTGTACACAGGAAACTCCCTGTGGTCCTCTCCAGGCACAGACCAATCTCTCAGAAAGGTGCTGGGCTTCAGCCTCTCCAAAGTCTTCCCTCTGGCTGAGAAGAACTCCTAGGTTCTCACAACTGTCTTCTCCCTCCTGCCCCAGCTCTAACCAGGAGGACATCCTGCAGCTGCAGTGACTTCTCATCGAGTGTTCCCAGCTCTGCCATGCAGACAGCACCTCCTGCTGGCCGGCTGTATTGCGAGGACAGAGGGAGCATGGGAGACAGGAAGCAGGGGGAAGGGAAAAGGACCAGGCCTCTGGTCCCAAGAAGAGCGTGATGTGTATTGTCCCCTCACACCCCCCCCCCCCATCTGCCTCACAGCCATTGCAAAACCACCTCACAGTGGAGATATTTAAACATTGGGGTGGTGGATCCAAAGCCATTTGCAGAGAAAGCTGCCTCTGAAAACCAAAGACTTAACCCAAAAGGAATGCCTGTGATCTCAGGCGTATTAATCAGTCTCTGAGCCACAGGGCTTATGGCTGACAGGGCCCCACAGTGAATACAAATGAGGGGAATTCGGGACGGAATCACTGACTTCTGTTTGTCCAAGTTCCCTCAGGTGAGGTGACTCTGAGAACCCCTCTCCTCAGCCCCACCCGCCAATGCTGCCAAGAGCAGTGGGCTCTGGAAGATTTCCTTTGCCTTCCCAGCTGTGAAAACAGAGCAGAGACCCCCATGATAGGTTGGAATGCTGTGTCAGAAGGGAAATCTCTGGGAAGAAGCAGCTGGTCCTGCCTCCTCAGCTGAGGTAGCTCCTCGTGCTCCCTACAGACCTATTCACCAATATGGCTTCCCTTCTTTTCCTCTTCTATTGAGAAGGGATACACTGTTGTAGAATTAAAAAAATTATTCAGTGACACTTGTTAAGGCACAGAAAGACAGATTTTATTCAGGACCATTGTGATAGACATAGGCATCAAGGCAGTGGAATTTTGCAGCAGGGGAAGAGATGGCGCTCAGCCTCCCAAACAACACGGGAATATGGGAATTTACAGTCAAGGAGCAGGCTGATAGTGCATGGAAAATTACTAAAGAAAACATCAGGGGTCAGGGGAATTCTGGATAAACTGACCTAACAGGATTCTTACTGAAGACAGGCCAGAATTGCCAGACATCACCTGAGAAAAGGTGAAGGATGAGGAACCTGATCAGATAAGGTTCGTGGTCAGATAGAGAGGATGGAGGGGAAGGGGTGCTCTTGCTCCATAGATGGGCCTAAAAGGGTCAGAGCCTGACTAAATTTGGTCAAGCAAAGAATATTTGTTACTATCAGTCTTTTATATTATACCTCACCCCTATATGCCTTGGGAAAGGCATTCTCTACTCCTGGAAGCTTATTTTCTACCTCCTGACACCTGCAGGCCCCAGTCATCCAGGCAACAAGGACTAAGAAACAAAGACCCAGAATCCCAGAATCCCTCATTCATCAAGCTCGCTCCTCCACAACAAAAAGAACATCAGGCCTACATGATTTCACAAGAGGACCATGGCCAACCTTTAAATAGCAAGCCATACACACAGAGAATAGGAAGGAAAACTTACTAACTGGTTTGAGGAAGTAACTTGAAAATTGATGTAAAAAGGATTTAGACTGCACACAATAAAAGCAAACCAAATCCTAATCATGACTCCAAATACTGAGGAAAAGAATGTGAAATAAAATACTGTTACTCAGCCGGGTCTGGTGGCGCACGCTTGTAATCCCCGCGGTTGGGAGGCACAAACAGGAGGATCGCGCAGGTTCGAAGCCAGCCACGGGCACTGGCTTAGGAGACCCTGTTTCCAAATAAAAATGTAAAAATAGGTCTGGGAGTGTAGCCCAGAGGTAGAAGGGCTTCCAGGAACCCCAGTACCAAACAAAAAAAATACTGTTACTCAGATTTCAATAGCGTATTAAAATATATAATGATCAGGCAAGGCTTACTCCAGGATGCCAAGAATGATTCAAAACTAGAAAACCCATTAATGTTAAATAATATTAGATACATATTTTTAAAAGCATAGGTCATTTCCTTTCATTCTGATAAGAAATCTAACAAAATTCAATAATCATGACTGGTTTTTTTAAATTTGGTAAAATAAAATTTTTTAAAATCTCTTTCACATAATTATACACACACACACACACACACACACACACACACACACACACACACAATTAAACCCAAAGCTAACATTTCTTTTGATGTCAAAGCCCTAGAGTTATTTCAACAAGTCAAGAATAAAATATTTACTGGAAGTACTAGCCAATTCAACCAAGTAAGAAAAGCATTTAAAAAACTAAAGACTTACAAATAAGGAGATAAAACTATCTTTAGTTATAGAGGTGTTATATGTATATATAGATATATATCCCCAAAAGATTCTATGGCAAAAATAACATTAGCAAATTTTATAAACTGGCAGGATAAAAAATAATATAAATAACAAATAGTTATTGTAATTATTAACCACTTAGGAAGTATTTTGGAAGAAAACTTCTATTTACAATAGCAGTAAAAAGACAAAATAGTTAGAAATCACTGCCTTACCACTAGGCAGGCTCCGATCCCAGCCTTGGAGGCCCCAGTACCAGCCTTGCTTCATGGCAGGCTCCAATCCTGGCCTTGCTGGCCCTAGCACCGGCCTCACCCCTTGGCAGGCTCTGATCCCAGCCTCAGAGGCCCCAGCACTGGCCTTGCCTCATGGCAGGCTCCAATCCCGGCCTTGCTGGCCCCGGCACCAGCCTTGCCGTAAGGCAGGCTCCTATCCCAGCCTCACTGGCCCCAGAACAGGATTCACCACATGGCAGGCTCCAATCCCGGCCTCATTGGCCCCGGCACTGGCCTTGCCGCCCGGCAGGCTCCTATCCTGGCCTCAGAGGCCCCGGCACTGGCCTTGCTGTGCATCAGGCTCTGGTCTCTGTCACTATAAGCAGGTCGTCTACAGATGTTCCCTTTTTTATTGTTTTTTTGGTGGTACTGGGGTTCCTGGAAACCCTTCTACCTCCAGGCTACACCCCTGGAGACCTGTCCCACCCCCCCTTTGGAAACAGGGTCTCTTAAAGCAGTAAGGCTGGCTTCAAACATGCATGATCCTCCTGTCTCCGCCTCCCAAGCACAGGAATTACAAGCATGCACCACCATGTCCGGCGTTCTTCCATTTTTTTTTAATATGAGAAAGCAGTACATGTCTTTTGCAAAAGCTGGGACCCCAAATACCTAGTGGCAATGAATTTTGTCTTCCCTTCAGAGGCAGAGGTCCACAGCTTCACTTCGAAGAGCAGGCTCTGATCCTCCATGTGTACCCTGGCCTCCTGCTCTGTGCAATAGAGCACGGTGGCCATGAAGGCTGATGTCTCCCAGAACACAGCATGGCGGTCCATCCCGGCTATGTAGGGATCTCTCTAATACCCCCAAAACCTTTTACCACTTAGCATGTTGTCCAGAATCCCCGAGAATGTGTGGCAGGAGCAGTCTACTTTTGGGGAGATTTCCTCAAAAGTTCAAGGTAGATTGAACTAGATCTGTCTGCCCCTCCAAATACTGGTCATCACCACTGCTACTGCCACCACTGCCATCTTGGTTTTCTCCTGAACACCTTTCCCACACAGTATGTTTTCCAGAATTCCTGAGCATGTGCAGCAGTAGCAGTTTACCTTTGAGGATATTTGTTTAAAATTTTTATGTGGATTGAATTGGATCTCTGCCTCTACCAAATACTGATCCCCCTGCCACTGCCACAGTCATCTCAGTTCTCTTCCAAGCACCTTATTCACGCAGCATATTGTCCCAAATTCCTGAGCATGTGCGGTGGTAGCATTCTACTTCTGGGACAATTTCTTCAAAAGATCAAGGTAGATTGAATCAGATCTCTGCCTCTCCCAAATACTGGCTGCCACCATTGCCGTTGCCTTCACCATCTCAATTCTCTCCCAAACACTTTTCCCACACAGCGTGTTGTCCAGAATTCCTGAGCATGTGCAGTGGTAGCATTCTACCTTTGGGGCAATTTCTTCAAAAGATCAAGGTAGATTGGATCAGATCTCTACGTCTCCCAAATACTAGCCTCTGCTGCCGCTGCTACCACCATCTCAGTTATCTCCCAAACACTTTTCCCACACAGCAAGTTGTCCAGAATTCCTAAGCATGCATGACCGTAGCAGCCTACCTGTGGGGAAATTTCTTTGAAAGTTCAAGGTAGTTTGGATTGGATCTCTGCCTCTCCCAAATACTGGCCTCCGCTGCCCCTGCTGCCACTGCCTTCCTCCTGGTTCTCCGCTGAGCTCCTTCCTTACATGTATGATGTTCAGAATTATTAAGCATGTGTGGCAGGAACAGTTCCCCTTCATGAAGATTTTTTTCCAAAAGTTCAAGGTGGATTGGATAGGTAGGATTTGTCTGCATCTCCTGAATCCTGGCTGCTGCCGCTGCCATCTTGGCCCCTCTCCAATATTTTTTAATAAGAGAAGACAGTATGTGTGTTTTGAAGAGGTTGTAAGATCGAGCACTCAGCAGCAATGAATTTTAGCTCCCCTCCACGAGTGGAGGCCCATAGCCTCACCACATAGAGCAGGATCTGCTGTTCCGAGCACATCATGGCCCCCAGCGTGGCACAGAGGAGTGCTGCAGCCAGGCACACTGAGCTCCCTGGGATGCATGGCTGGGCTTCCCGCCCGGCACTGCTGGGCTCCCTCCACCACGTCCAGATCATTTTTCTTACAAGGTATGTTGTTAAGAGTTCCTCAGCATGCGTGGCTGAAGCAGCCTTTTCTCTAATATCTTCTGGAATATTCTTCAAAAAATCACTTTTCTTGCATGGGGGGTGCCTCCTTGTCATATTGCGTCTAATTCCACCATTATCCACTCTCTCTCCTGTATTCTAGATAGGAAGCCATGTCTGGAAATGTCTCCATAAGTTGTCCCAATCAGATATTAACCAAAATCTGGTGTCTAGGGCTTCTCTGAGGAATGCATGTCCTTTTCAGCAGCCGCCATCTTCCTTCCTATCCCCACAAAGGCATGCTTTTAAAGAATACTTATATTGTCAAGCTCTACCTGTTGAAGGAGCCAAAACTAAAAATAAATAATAATAATAATATTGCTAGAGTCAGATTATGGTTTCCAAATACCATTCTGTATTTGAGGAACCAAAACTTCTTTACAAAATGACTTACTCTGGGTTTGGAGCAAGAAATACACAAGGCAAGTCTGCGACAGGAAATAGGAAGTTTTCAGATCATGAGATCATGTCAAAAAGAAAAGTCAAATTAAAGGGACTATAGTTGGCCAAAGCTGGGTCAATTCAAATATAAAACAGAAAACTGGCTGTGGGTCTATATTAAAGGCCATAAATATTTAAATGACACTTCCAAAATATAAAATCCAACCAAAATAAACTAGGTAATATCAGCATTGGAGTTGGTATTTCACCAATTTTTTTCTTTCTTTCTTTCTTTTTTTTTTTTTTTTTTTTTTTTTGCAGTACTGGGGATGGAACGTAGGGGCATTCTACCTCTGAGTTGCACCCCAGCTCTATTTTTTATTATTTTGAAACAGGGTCTCACTGAGTTTCAAAGGGCCTCTCTAAGTAGCTGAGGCTGTTCACAAACTGCAATCCTCTTGTCTCAGCCTCCCAAATGCTGACCATTTCTTTATTCTGAAATTGATAAAGGTAAAAATCATGTATCCTGACTTTCCAAACAGAACTGTATTTGAGTTGCCAAGTAGACCAGTTGATGAGGGAAAGCAGCTCTTTATAAAATAATTCTGGCTCACAAATGAACAATAGTTTTGTAAATCTTGATGAGATAGTTGGTTTAGTTAAAAATCATCAGTGGATACTAAGACCATTAGGTTAAATATGTTAGCAAAGCAGATGTTCCTGGAGCTAATGCAACCCCCACATATTGCTTGCTGGTGGCAAGGGGTGAAATTCAACTTCTCAAAGGAGAGATCAAGCTGTCCTACTTTATCCTAATGACTGATCTAGACATCACTTAAACCTGAACAACCAGACACACTATTTCATCTAATAGGACCCAACGTGAAATGTAAAATATCATCCATGAAATGTTCTTGCCTAATAGGTTTAACCTGAATCTAATCGAGCCTTTAGGCAAAACTTTTAGTTTGCAGGAAATTTAGCATAGCAGACAGATAAACAAATTCAATTATCACTATGACACACACACACAAATACAAAATGTGGTGTGATTACTACAACAAGACAATGCCATGGGGGAAAAGAGGGGAGAAAGATTCTTGACTGAGGTAAATTTAGAAGACATACAGCCAAATGAAATTCACAGCCCTTGGTCGGCCCTTGGTTTGAACGAGGAGATATGGGGGGGGGGGGCAATATAACAAAGTATGATTGAGTAATAAATCATACTATCAGCTAATGCTAGTTTTGCTAAGTGCATGCTATGGACTTTTTTTGGTCTTCTGATATTCAAATATTGAAAATCTAACCCCCAGTACTTCAGAATGTGACTATATTTGGAGATAGGGCATTTAAGGAGGTGATTAAGGTAAAATGAAGCCCTTAGGGTAGGGTCCTGATCCGACCTCACTATTGTCCATATAAGAAGAAGAAATTTGGACACACTCAACCCTGTGAAGCACAGCAAGAAGCCAAATATCTGCAAGCCACCGAGAGGCCTCAGAAAAAAAACCAGCCTCTGTCTTTTAATACATCTGTACACACTATGATGATTAGAACTCAGTTGCACATTGCCACAGAGAAAATACTAATGGTAAAGCTGAAAGAGAACAATGAAAAATGAATTTGGATTGGCTATAAAACATTTCTAATTTCAGTCACTTACATGAACTACTAAACACTTAAGTATAAATACCATTCAGCATAATAATAATTATGCATACAACTAGAAAATACAGTTGGAAATATAAAATTAATTTTGAAATGTCATAATAATTAAAAAAAGAGCTTTTCAGTATGGAGCCAAATTCCTGAGATTGGATAGGCAGTTACTAGTCTGAGCTAAGGCTGCTTGATTCTCTGTCATAACAAATTTAACAGCCCTAACACATTTCTTCATGTCAATCAATCAACAAACATTGAGAACTTCCTTTGCAAAACTGCTATGCTTGGCATCATGGTTGATATAAAGAAGAAAAAGTTTGCTTCAGGATCTTAGTATCAAGTTAGAAATTTATGCCCAAACCCCCCAAAACAAACAACACCAACAAAAGAACCCCCATAAACTATGAGGTTAACCATAAAGGGTGAATGATTGGTACACACAAGTAGAAGAGGGCTTATAGGAAAGTCATTTGTGTCAGGTAAAGGGAGAATGAGTAGTTGTACAGTTAAAGGAAGAATGTGTAATCTCAGAACAAGAAAACAGACTGAAATAATATCAAAACAAATGTGGAAGCTGGACCCTGTAGCACATGCCTGTAATCCCAGTACATGGGAGGCTCGCAGAAGTACAGGTTTAAGGTCACTCTTAGCAACTTAATGAGGCATTTAGCAACTTATTGAGACCCTGTTTCAAAATGTAAAAAAGGGCTGAGGGTAAACTGGGCGTGGTAGTGTGTGCTTGTAATCCCAGTACTTGGGAGGCTGAGAAAGGATCCAGGTTTGCTGACAGCCTCAGCTATTCAGTGAGGCCCTCCTCAACTTAGTGAGACCCTGTTCCAACATAAAGAATAAAAGCCGGGTGTGGTGGTGCACACTTGTAATCCCAGCATTTGGGAGGCTGAGACCGGTAGATTGCGGTTCGCAGACAGCCTCAGCTACTTAGTGAGGCCTTCTGCAACTCAGTAAGACCCGGTTTCAAAATAAAGAATAAAGCCGGGCGTGGTGGCGCATGCTTGTAATCCCCGCGCTTGGGAGGCGGAGACAGGAGGATCGCGCAGGTTCGAAGCCAGCCGCACTGGCGTAAGAGACCCTGTTTCAAAAATATAAAATAGGTCTGGGAGCGTAGCCCGGAGGTAGAAGGGCTTCCAGGAACCCCAGTACCACCAAAAAAAAAAAAAAAAAAAGAATAAAAAAAAATAGAGCAGGAGGTGTAGCTTGAAGGTCAAATGCCCCTGGGTTTCTTCCCCAGACCCCAGGGGGGAGAGAGAGAGAGAGAGAGAGAGAGAGAGAGAGAGAGAGAGAGAGAGAGAGAGAGAGAGAGAGAAGAGAAATAAAAAAATAGGACAGGTAGTGTAACTTAGAGATAGAATACTCCTGGGCCCAATCCCCAGCACCACACACACAACAAAAAGGCCTAGAAGTGTAGCTCAGAGGTAGAAAGGCCTGGAAGTGTAGCTCAGAGGTAGAATGTCCCTAGGTTCCATCCCCATTTCCACTAACCACCTCCCCTCAAAGAAAAACAACAACAACAAAAACAAATGCAGAGGTAGTAACAACTGTTAGCATATAGCCAATCCCTATAGAGTTCTCATGGCAAAGTTAATCCTCACATCAGTCTCCCAAGCTCTTAGACAACTTCAGAAACATAATGGAGCATTCAGACATGCTAAGACTGAATATTTTAAAAATATGTGGGACAAAAAACTATAAGCATGTAAATGGTGTCACAGATGAAGCAGGTAGAATAAAGTAGAAGAGGAGGCTATCTCTTTGTTTTTTAAATTTTATTTATATGTGGGACATGTTGAAAATGGTATACATTTAGATTGTACTTGGTGCCCTCTCCCCCCTCCCAATAGTTCCCTTTCCCCCTCCCAACAGTGAGTGTCCAGGTTAACCATGCTATATACATACATCTAGGTTGACCATGCTATATTCATATTTTTACACATATTCGGATGTAACTCTATTTTTCCATTTCACCTAATCTTCCAGAATTTCTTTCTATTGCTATCTTTATTTCATTTATTGACTCTTTCATTTCATTCCAGATGTCTTTCTGATTCTTTCTTAGTGTCTCCATTTCCTCTTTCATTTCCTATATGCATGCTTTGAGGCCTTTTATCATATTGTAGATCAGGATTTGGAATTCTCCTTCTTGCATTTCTTGTAGGTCAGTATTCATGATTTCTGTTGTTTCTTCACTATTTCTAATTCTCATATATTCAAGGTTCTCATGCTTCTTTTTATAATATTTTGGCATCTTTTGTGGTTATTATGCCTAATCCAGTCTTAGTAGTAGGAATTTAAAAGTGTCAGTGGTATGCAGCGCTGGGGTGATGGGTGCAGGAATCAGGTAAGGTAGAGGATATTATTAGGTCGAGGAAGAATTTAAGTATAATAAGGTAGTATTTGGTTGAGAATAGAAGAAAGTTGGATAGTAGGACTCTTGTAGTTAGTAGAATATTTAAGTATGGAGAAATACCTTGAGCATTAAACAAGGAGATATAGTAAAGTGAAAAAAAATGTTTTGAGAGAAGACAATAAATAGGTTAGAGTGGCTCCGTGCAGGTATCGTGCCTTGAGCACCTTTCTTGTGTCTCTGGAGGTTCTAACTGGACTAGCCCGCCAGGTCCCATGGCACACATTGGGCACACACAGTTACTGCTGTGTACTGTGGCACACACTGGGTGCACACTGGGTCCTGTGGCTTATCTGGGCCCACACTGTTACCTGGATGCCCTGGTCTGGGGCTCTGGAGAGCTCGCTGCGCTGCTGGGTCCCGTGGCTTTTCTGGGCACACACCTAGTCTTCTTCCAGGTCTCTGGAGGTCTTTCTGTGCTGCTGCAGGTGCCACCTCTGGTAAGCAAATGGTGCCACTCAGGTGATCGGGTACAGATCACCACTTAAGATGTTGGAGCTCTATGGCTGCTTTCAAACTCTTGGGGTTTTTGTTTTCCCTGAATTTCTTGGGGCTGCCACACCAGGACTCACAGTTTGGGCCCATGGGCCCATGATGAAGCCAGCAGCCAGCCACATCCACAGCACATCCCTCGCAGGCTTGGGCTTTTTATAGTGGATCTCACAGTTCAGATTTACTGTATTCCTTCCTCTGTGATTCCTGGATCTCTTTGGGTCATGAGCTATATTTATTTTGTTTATTAAGATTCTGCCTTTTCAGTAGCTGAACTTTGTTTCAGCCACTGAGATGTCTATGCCCCACAGTTGCCATTTTGAATCTCTCTGGAGGCTATCTCTTTATAAATCCCTGTCTGGTCCCAAAGGGATGGATATGTGCAATTTGCTTCCTTGCTCAGGGAAGAAGAGCAGCCAATGCAAATATCTGAGGCTCTTGTAAAAGTTTTTAGGGAGGCCGTGACCCTCATGGGGATGGAGGGTGAGGGGAAGTCAGATGCTTGGCTCCACAGTGGTCCTTCTCAAAGCAGATATTCTCTTTGCCTTATTCAACTGAAGCTCTTCTTTCAGAATTCCTGAGAAGAATCTTTAAAGAGGGAGGTGACACATGACTTAAGGTATGAGTAACCAGGAACATGTAAAATTCTGCAAAGGAGAAAAACATGGTCATCCTCTAAGTGTGGCCTTCAGAGCTCGACTTGGCTCCCAGTAAGGCCTTGTTCCATCCCTTCCACCAACCCTACCACTTCCCACCTTTGCCCTATTTTTTAGTCTCTCTCTCTTTTTTTTTAAATAGGGTCTCACTGAGCTGAAAAGAGCTTCACTAAGTAGCTAAGGCTGTCCACAAACCTCCAGTATCAGTCTCAGCCTCCTGAATGCTAGAATTACAAGCCTGAGCCATCATTCCCAGCTGTTTTGAAACATGGCCTTGCTAAGTAGCCATGAATCACTAAAGAAATATGGGCCCATTTTAAGAGACGTAACCTAAGAATAATCGGAATAGAGGAGGGAAAAGAAGGTGAAACCAAAGGGATCAATAATCTCTTCAAAGATATAATAGCAGAAAATTTTCCAAACATAGAGCAAGAGGTTGATACACAGATCCAGGAAACTTATAGAACTCCCTTTAGACAGGATCAGAGAAGAGGATCCCCACGCCACATAATTGTCAAAATGACCAATGTGGAAGCCAAGCAGAGAATCTTAAAGGCAACAAAAACAAAGGGCCAAGTGACATTCAGAGGCAAACCAATTAGAATCACTCCAGACTTCCCAAACCAAGTCATGAAAGCCAGAAGGGCTTGGAGTAACATATTCCAAACTCTGAAAGAAAACAACTTCCAGCCAAAAATTTCCTACCCAGCAAAACTATCTATCAAATTAGATGGGGGAAATAAGAAGCTTCTACGATAAACAGAAACTGAAAGAATTTATGTCTTCAAAAACAGCACTAAAGAATGATCTGCAGCTGCTCACTTCAGCTCCTTGTTTACCTTTCTTCTCTGGAGCCTGGTGCTGTGAGGCATGATGGCGCTAGTGTGGCTCTGCAATGAGGGCTGGTTTCTTTTCTGGTCTCTGGTTGTTCTTCTAGACTTCTTTTTCTCTGTCCCTTGAGTTTACATTTTTTATTTCTCTGCTGATAGTGTTTTCTGGCTATGAAAAGTGCTGATTTTGTGGCCATAGAGATCGAGTGTGAGCAGAACTCATAAACGCTGCTTTTCTCAGTCGCCATCTTCCTGGAAGTCGCCAACATCCATTTATGGTAAAAATCACTGCAGAGAATTGGAATTGGAGGAAAATATCTCAACATCATAAAGGCAATCTACAATAAGACCACCGCCAACATCATTAAATGGGGAAAACTTCAAGAATTTCCTCTAAAAACAGGAATGCAACAAGGATGTCCATTGTCACCACTTCTCTTCAATATAGTACTAGAGATTCTAGCCAAAGCAATAAGGTAAGAAAAGGAAATCAAAGGAGTACAAAGAGGAAAAGAAGAACTCAAACTTTCTATTTGCAGATGACACAATAATATATTTAGAAAATCCAAAAACTCACCAAAAGGCTTATAGAACTGATCAACAAATTCAGCAAAGTGGCTGGATACAAAATTAATCTTAAAAAATCAGAAGCTTTTCTGTACACCAACCATAAATCCACTGAAAAAGAAATTCAGAAAACACTTCCACTCAAGATCACCCACAAAAAATAAATAAATACTTAGGAATAAACTTAACCAAGGAGGTAAAAGATCTTTACAAAGAAAATTTAAAGCATTGAAAAAAGAAATTAAAGAAGATCTTGGAAAGATCTTCCATGTTCATGGATTGGCAAAATAAACATCATTAAAATGGCCATCTTCCCAAAAGTGATGTACAGATTCAATGTAATGCCAATTATACTACCAAGATCATTCCTCACAGACAGAAAAATCATTCCTTAAATTTATTTGGAATAACAAAATGCCAAGAATAGCCAAAGTAGTTCTCAGCAACAAAAACCATGCAGGAGGAATCACAATACCTGATTTTAAACTATACTACAAAGCCATTGTAATAAAAACAGCATGGTACTAGCACAAAAACAGATACATAGACCAATGGAGGAGAATAGAAGACCCAGAAACAAATCCACACTCTTTCAGCCAATTGATTTTTGACAAAGAGGCCAAAAACATACACTGGAAAAAAGGTAGCCTATTCAACAAAACTGGTTAACCATATGCAGAAAAGTGGAAATTAATCCCACTTTTTCACCCTGCACAAGAGTCAATTCAAAATGGATCAAAGACTTGGAAATTAGACCAGAGACCTTGAAGCTCTTTGAAGAGGGCGTAGGTCCAACACTGCAACACATAGGCACAGATATACACTTTCTCAACAAGACCCCAAAGGCACAACAAATTAAAAGGCAAATCAATATATGGGATTGCATGAAACTGAAGAGCTTCTGTTTAGCAAAGGAAACTGTCAAGAACCTCAACCGAGAGCCAACAGAATGGGAGAAGATTTTTGCCATCTGTACCTCTGATAGAGGACTAATATCTAGAATATACAGAGAACTCAAGAAACTTAACACTAAAAACCAAAGCATCCAATAACTAAATGGGCAAGCAAACTAAATAGACACTTCATGAAAGAAGAAATTCAAATGGCCAATAAATGCATGAAAAAATGTTCAACATCATTGGCAATCAGAGAGATGCAAATCAAAACTACCCTGAGATTTCACCTAAATCCACCTAGAATAGCCATCATTCAAAACACAAACAACAACAGATGCTGGCGAGGATGTGGAAAAGTGGGAACTCTAAAACATTGTTGGTGGGATTGCAAATTAGTGCAACCACTTTGGAAAACAGTATGGAGAATCCTCAGAAAAATGGGAACAAATCTACCATTTGATCCAGCAATACCACTTCTGGGTATCTCCCCAAAAGAAAGGAAACCAAACTACCAAACTAATGCATATGTATCTATGTTCATAGCTGTGCAATTCACCATAGATAAACTATGGAACCAGCCAAAATGTACATCAATAGATGAATGGATTACAAAACTGTGGGATATGTATGCAATGGAATTTTACTCAGCCATTTAAAAAAACTCAATTACATCATTTTTAGGGAAATGGATGGAACTGAAGGACATTATATTAAGTGAGATTAGTCAGTCACAAAAAATATGAAATCAGATGCTTTCCCTAATATGTGAAGGCTAAGGAGAAATGGGTCATAAGCGGAACTCTAGATGAAAAAGGAAATTCTATAGGGGAACAAACAAGACAACCTAAATGAGGAGATGGGAGGGGGGGAGAAGGAAATTATCTAAAACACATAATATACTTAAACATATCAAAGCCAACCACTAAGCCAAGCAAGGGAAGAAGGGACGGGGAGGGAATGGGGTAGGAATTGCGTAGAGGTTAAATCGGTGATGTGTACATGTATGTACACACAAGTTTTTTACCCCAATATGATGTATAAATATAATGCACCAATAAAAAATAAAATAAATAAAATAAAATATTGAACAGAAAAAAAAACTCCAAAAACCAGAAAACCCAAGTCATTTGTTGCTGCTCTTCAATAAGAGAAGTAAACTGAAGCAACATTTTAGAGAGGAATAACAAATTGACTGTGATTTCTTTTCTAGGTAGTATAATAATATTTTTATCTTTAAAAATTATTATCATTATTATTATTTGGGATACTGGGGATCGAACCCAGTTCCTTTGTATCTTAGAAAATTGCTCTACCACTGAGCTACATTTTCAACCCCTAATAACATATATATAATTATATTATATGTATTATAATATCATATATTATATATTATAATATATGATATTATATAATATTATAATATCATATATTATATATTATAATATCATATATTATATTATAATTTAAAGTACTGGTAATGAACCCAGGTGTGCTTCACTATTGAGCTACATCCCTAACTCTTTTTTTTCATATTTTCTTTTTTTTGTTAATTTTTATTGGTGCAGTATATTCATACATCATATTGGGGTAAAAAACTTGTGTGTACAGACATGTACACATCACTGATTTAACCCCTACCCAATTCCCACCCCATTCCCTCCCCGTCCCTCCTTCCCTTGCTTGGCTTCCTGGTTGACTTCGATATGTTTAAGTACATTGTGTGTTTTAGAGATTTTTCTCTTCCCCCCTCCCTTCTCCCTCTTTAGGTTGTCTTTTTTCTCCTCTATAGGATTTCCTTTTTCATCTAGAGTTCCTCCTATGAACTCTCCCTAACTCTCACATATTAGGGAAAACATCTGATTTCTTATTTTTTGTGACTGACTAATCTCACTTAGCATAATGTCCTCCAGTTCCATCCATTTCCCTAAAAATGATGTAATTGAGTTTTTTTTTTTTTTTTGATGGCTTTTAATTGTAATTTTAAGACAGCATCTTGCTAAGTTGCCCAGGCTGGCCTCAAACCCACAGTTCTCTTGCCTCAAGCTTTCCAGTTGCTGGGATTACAGGTGTGCACCATTGTGCCTGTCTCCCTAATAATAATATTTAAAGTGGAATCTGAAAAAATAGGGAGACAACTTCTCAGACCTCACCTTAGGCCTGCTGAATCCAAATATTAGGGGTAGTTCTTCACTGTCTACACTGTAAGCAGCCCTCCAGGTAGTTGCTGAGGCTCTTGTGCAAGCACTGGAAGCAGCTGCCTGTCTCACTGCCTTGGTTTCTACAGGGAGCCATCTTCATTCTTGCAGGTTTTGTTTGTTTATTTGTTTTTAGTTTTGTTTTCACTTGTTTTGGTACTTATGATTGAACCCAGCTGCATTCTACCTGCAAGCTACAACCCAAAACTATTATTTTTACTTTTTTTGTTTGTTTGTTTTGAAACAGGGTAGGTCTTGCTAAGTTGTTGACTGTCTTGCTAAGTTGCTGAGACTAGCTTTGAACTTGTGATCCTCCTGTCTCAGCTTTCTAAGTGCTGCGGTCACAGGTTAGGGTTGCCACACCTGCCTCCTTCTTGCATATTAATTAAAATATCTCAGCCTAAAACAAGAAAGAAATCACCATTTCTGCCTTTTACCCTCACCTCTGACTTCTAATATCTCATGCACACATACTAACACCCAACTTCTAAATCATCCTAAATTTCTTAAAACAAATTCTTTTTTTCTCACCATAAAGTGATGAGGTCCATGTCTTTCTTCTCTTTTTATTTCACACATTATCCTTTAAAAAAATGTGAGCAGAGGCTTCTCAAATATGTTTATTTACATAAAGAATGTACACATATGGGTATAGTAATGTATCTTATATATAAAAAGAAAACTAAGAATAGGAACAAAATTAGAAATTAAGTAGAAATGATTAAATAAAAAGTGAGGTATTTTCTTTATGCACTGCAAAGACTATTCTCATGTGAATGACTCAGAGACCTCAGCTTTGAGGGAATCAGGCCAATGTGAGGGCTGCGGGTCCACTACAAGTTTCTAAATCTACCACATGGGCAGCACCAGACATGCGGGCCTCCTGACTAGGAGCCCAAGTTAGATTTTTTTACAGCAATGTTACAGTAAGTATTTAAGAAGTAATTTTTTAAATCCCCAGTTTATCTGGGCATGATGGTGCATGCTTGTAATCCCAGCATTTGAAAGGCTAAGACAGGAGGATCACAGTTCACAGACAGCCTCAGCTACTTAGTGAGGCCTTCTACCAATAAAATGTTGCTAAACACAGAATCAGGAAAATGATTTATGGATCTGCGACTCATAGGCCCAGACAGCCAACTCCCACTCTTTATTCTTATGCCCAAAGCTTCTTGATTAAGGTCGACTTTTCACTTAATTTCTTTTCTTCTAGGGAACTGCTTTTTTTCTAATTAAGCATTGTCTAATTAACTTGCTCCTTTTTAATTTTTCAAAGCCTCTGCTATGGTTGGGATGGATCCTTGGTCTTTGGAGGGTGGCAGGGGCAGAGGCAGGTATGATACCAGAGAGCCTGCCATGTCTGGGAGCCAGGTGGTCATCTGGGATTTGTCCACCTAGGGTGGGGGCACAGGGAGGGGCAAGAAACTGTGGCAGCCACACTTTGAAAATTCTGTGGCATGTGTCATGACATGGGCTTATGTAATTTTACATCCAAACAGCCCATACATACAAGGGGAGCCTCATTCAGGTCTCCCCAAAGGCCACGCCTTTCAACTCCAGCGGCACCTGCCTACTTGCCTCCCTGCTCCCCACATGTAAACCTCAAACCTCACAGTAGTGATTCCATAGGAGCTCTTGAACTTTTAGAGCCATATGAACGTTTTTTAAAGTTAATATATTTGCTAACATGGAATGGACATCTGTCACATCCCAGATACTGTTCCAAGTGATTTCTGAGATAGACACTATGAATATCCCCATTGGGTAGGTAAGGAAACTGATTTGGAGAGGTTAGACAACTTGCTCAAGGTCCCATACCTAGTAAGAAATAAAATTTGGATTTGCAGCCACCTAGGCTGACTCCAGAACCCATGTTCACAAGGTCTTATTTCTGTTACCTTCTTCCTATATGCAACGTCTTTGGAGTATCTGGTACTAAGATGGCCTGTGCCTGGGGTAGAAAACCCAGAGAAGTGTGTCCCTGTCCTCAAGATGCTTTCAAACGCTCATAGGCTCCTTCAGAAACTAAGACTGATGCAAATAAAGTAATTAGAAAAGCTTAGCAGACAGCCTGTAATTAGTTGTAATCTAGTATCCCCCATGGCTAAGAAAAGTGCTTCCTGGTAGAGGCCCTGAGACCTAACCCCTACCTCCAGAGCTATAATCACTCTTTTAAAAAATCGGAATCTAGGTCAGACGGGGCCCTGGGCCTGCAATCTGGTACTGTAATTTTCTCTCCCAAGGAATCCCACCTGGCCAAATGGCATATCCATGTAATAGCTATGGAAAGCTGCATCATAGGCAGCTTTTTTTTCTCATTTTTCTCAGGCTAATGAGAATATATTTTTAAACTTCTGTTTAAGTTTTTGGATCTCAAGTATCACCAAAAGCCCTAGAGTATGCCCTTTGGCCCATGGCCCCAGCTTCTATGTTGGCTGGTATCAGTTCTTCTTGTGTGTGTGTTATGCAGTCCATCCAATACAGAAAATGTGCATGAGAAACTGGATCCCTCGAGCAAGAGGAACTTTAGAAGTCTCAGCTTATTGCTACTTTTTTTTTTGCTGTGGAACAAACTACGTCACTACTTTATGACTTAAAACAACAACCATGCTATTATCTTTCTCAGTTCCTGCAGGTGACAACTCATGCAGGTAAGTGTATTCATTTGCAAGGGCTGCATAACAAAGTACGACAAGTCTCAGAATAACGAGCAACATGTTTTCTGACAGTTTAGAGGCTAGAAGTTCAAGCCAGAAGTACTGGCAGGGTTGGTTTCTTCTGAGACCTCTCTCCGTGGCTGGCAGATGGCCGCCTTCTCCTTGGCTCTCCACATTCCCTCCATGTGTGTCTGCATCCAAAGCTCCTCTTCTAATGAGAGCACCAATAATATAGGATTAGGGCCTGCCCGTATGACCTCATTTTACCCTAATCACCTCTTTAAAGTGCTGTTTCCAATTATGGTAATGTTCTGAGGTATGGGGGCTTAGGATTTCAACATAAAAATTTGAGGACCAGTAAGGGGACACATTTCAGCCCACGTAAATGAGAGGTTTTTTGTTTGTTTGTTTATTTGTTTGTTTGTTTGTTTTCTTCTTGTGACATTCACTGAGGTCATTCAGGGGAACTCAGTTGGCTGATGGTCTAGTCTGGAAGGTCAAAAATGGCTTCAATCACGTCTGACACCTCTGTGGACGTGAGGGATGAGCTGAGGGCTGAGGGCTAAGCTCAGCTGTGGCTCTCGATGAGTGCTTTCATCAAGATACCTCCAGCCTGGCCGTCTGGGGTGGTCAGACATTTTACATGGAGGCCAGTGTCCTAAGAGAGTGGGCCATGACATTTTCTGACCTAGCATCAGAAGTCACAAGACCATTTCCACCATGCTTGACCTTTCGAGGCCATCACAAACCAGCCCTCATTCAAATTGAGGAGACATGCCCACATGGTTCAATGGAAGGAGTCTCAAACAACATCTGGATATTTTCTAAATTGCTGACAGCTGTTCACAGTTTAGCCATGTTGTCCCTGAAGTTTCCTGCCACTGTTACCTTCACTGAGATGAAAAGCAGTCAGTGAACCCCACATTTACTCCCGATGCTCTGAGCTCCTCTCCATTCCTAAGGGCAGGAGGTGGAGGTGGACAGAGTCCATGGCAACCAAATGTTCCAGGCTCCACCTGTGGTCTGGCCTTCTTAATCCTTTGGATTCTTTCCTAGTGGGAAACACCACAACTTTATTTTCATGGATCCTTCCTCAATAACTTGGCTGCAGAGAATGATCATAGTGAGAAGGTAGGCAGATAGGTTGGAAAGATTTAATTTCCTGAGAAGCAACAGATGCTAACTAACTTTCAAACCTCCTAAAATGATCAGACCTCCTAAATGTTGAGTGATAATGAGAACAAAAGCCTCCTGAGAGTGACCTGAGCGTGACAGCTTACAAAACTCCAGTTGTTCCTGCTGATAAGTAATCCCAGGAGAGTCCAGGAAACAGTGTCTGGAATTTCAACCAGAAAAAGGAAACACAAAAAGAACACTATCTAAATTGCAGAGCTGGGTGTGGTGGCACACCCTTGCAACCCCAGTACTTGGGTGGCTGAGGCAGGAGGATCACAGATTTGATGACAGCTTCAGCAAGTGGTAAGACTCGGCAACCTAGTGAGACTTTCTGAATAAAAATAAAATAGGGCTAGGGATGTAGCTTGGAGTTCAATCCCCAGTGCTACAGTATAGAGATGATGCTCCTGAGTTCAATACCCAATGACACATAAATAAATAAATAAATAAATAAATAAATAAATAAATAAATTTCAGGAAACTGCCTCTGAGACTCCAACTGGAAAAAGGAAACTCAAAGAAGTATATAAACCTGTAGATGAGCCACTCTAAAAGGCTATCCATTGTGGGAACCTCTCCCTTTTGGAAGCTCATCTCTCTCTCTCTCTCTCTCTCTCTCTCTCTCTCTCTCTCTCTCTCTCTCGTCATGTTGGCTTTAATGGTTCTCAGCCCAGGCAACTCCTGGGTAGTGACCAGACTAGAAGACACCTGCTGAGCACCATGGCCAACCGAGGCCCCTAGAGGTGGACTGCACCTCTCATCAGTAGATCACATGGGCTTTGGGAGAAAGCAGCTTGCAACTGATGGAGTGTTGCTTGGGCTCTACACAAGTAGTGTCCCGAAGGCAGCTGCCGGACTCCAGGTCCTCCTGAGGGTCATCCTTCACACTTCATAGACAAGAAAACCCAGTAAGGAAAACATCCGTTCAATAGGTGACAGTTCCATCCCTACCCCATCTCTTTTTCATGTTCTAGAAGACATTTTATAGTCCCCTGTTTTCCCGGTCTTGGAATCCTTCTTCCTGCACCTCAGTGCTACCACTTTGCATCTCACCTACCCCTCACTCTCCTGCCATCTCAGCCCTTTTTTGTTGTTGTGATGATGTAAAATGGGAATTTGGCTATGGGTGCCCCAGATGGAGCAGGCCTGCCAGAAACCTATTTGCCAGAGGACTGAAAGCCTGGGAGGAGTCTTCCCAAGAGAAGCCAGCATGACGGCCTGCAGTTTGATTCGAGCCTTTAGCCTGGGTTCTCAGACTCTCTGCTCCTGACAGATCCTGAGTGGCATGTATCACTGGGATCATCCTAGTTCCCATCCTTCAGACACAGTTTGGATTATGGATCCTGGTGAGAGACAGGGCTTTAAATAAAAACTACCCCTACCCTCTTTTAAGCCTCCTTATAACTGCAAATATCACTAAGAAAGGCTGTGTTCCTCTCCTTTTCCATGGAAGAGGAGCTCCAGGGCACCAACCATGTGATCCTGTGAAATTTCTCTTTCCATTCTCTTTCCACCAACATGAAGAGCCCAAGTGGGCTCAGTGGGAGATCCTAGAAATAGCTGGGGAGGATGTTTCAGGAGTAGGAAAACTATGCCAACAGATAGGGCAAAAGGAATGTGATTTGAGTATTGAAATTAACTATTCCCCTCTCACATCTAGAGAGGAGGCTGGGAACTCAGGTCACAGTGGAAGTGTCCCGCTTGGCTCATTAGGTCTCTTCTGGCCCAGTGGACCTTTCCTTGTAAGTTATGTCCCTGAGGCCCGGTCAAGAGGCATGCGTTCTGTGTCAGACCTTACCATTGTCAAATCATGTAACCTCACACATTAGGAATTTCCTGAACTAAAATTCTTCTTTAGTAGAATATACCACCTATTCATTAAAAGGCATGCCTTTTTTTTTTTTTTTTTTTTTTTGGTCTTGGTATTGTGGGTTGAACCCAGGGTCTCTCTACCACTGAACAACATCCTAGCCCTTTTTATATTTTATTTTGAAACATATTCTCACTAAGTTGCCCAAGCTGGCCTCAAACTTGAGAGCCTTTCTAGGTGTGGTGGCGCACGCTTATAATCCTCGCACTTGGGAGGCAGAGACAGAAGGGTTTCCAGGAACCCCAGTACCACAAAACAAACAAACAAACAAACTTGAGAGCCTTCTGCCTTAGCCTCCTGAGTAGCTAGGATTACAGGTATGTGTCACCATGCCTAGTTAATGGATTTTTTTTAATGAGTTAAAATTAGTAGAATCACTGCATAAATGTAAGAATTCTAACTATCTTGTGCCCTTGACTATCTCCTGTGTCAAAAGACAGAACAATTTAACAGAAATTTCTAGACTTCATCTCCTTGTGTGTGCATGCACACACACATGTATGTGTCCAAGAATGCTGTCAACCTTTTGAATGAAAGGACAGTATCTTATTCATCATATTCTGCAATGTACCAACTGTTATGTCTAACAAACTACAGGGGCTTAACACATCATCAATTATCAACTTCACTTTAAAACCTCCTTACCCTATTCTCCCTCATCAGGAGGTATCTCTCAACATAATAACCTACCATCTTATCTCTTCTCTAGATTAAGGCATAGCATTAATGTCTCATTAGTTGAATTTAGCTGTCACCTCTGTGGGACCTTGGGGCATTCTTCATTGGCTCAGTCCTATGTCCTTTCCCAGAGAATGGCTTTGCTACCAGAGGTTGTGAGTCTGCATCCTATATGTGCTGTGCCTGTGCACAGAGAAGTTCCTAAGAGGTTTAGAAACCGAGCTCCTAGGATTAGAGTGGCATCTCCAGATTTGTAGTTCTGGTATCCCTGGCTGCCCATACAAAGACGCAGTTATCCAAGCTGACTGCAGATTGCTGGCTAAGAGGACCAGGGTCCTCAGAAAAGTGTGCTTTGTCGAGGCTGCTCTGGCTCTCTGCAGTCGTGACAGCAGAGGGCTTTGTGAAGGTGTGCAGGCTGAGGGCCACCACTCTTCTTTCACATGCAACTCTCTGCCCATACTCCTGGCATCCTTTCCAGCTCTCCTTTAAGATGTCTGCACCAGTGACTCTTTTTCTCTCTTGCCAAGAAACAGAGAGGCATTTGGGAGTGGGAGGAAGGTATGCCTGCTCTCATTTGGATGGTCTTTAAAAACCCTCACTTCTTTATAAAAGGTTCAAGTTAAAAATAGGAGTACCCTGAGAGTTCAGTTTGACCCAGTCAACTGTGCTACACAAGTGCTGGCTGCCCATGTCTTTAAATTCCTTGGTCTTTCTTAGATGTGCAGCCTATAAAAAGAAAGGCCCTGGTTTCACCAAATGACTCAATAGCCTGGGGGAAAATTATGGGTGCGTCATGATCATACACCCCAGTCTCACGTAATACTAGAAGCACCAAGTGATCAGACATGCTAACCAGGTGCTAATCTACTTCCTCTATCTAGACTAGTACAACTAATGGTGTGGGAGAAATTCTTCACCAGGATGACTCATAGGCACATCAGACTCACCATGTTCAAGGCCAAACTCAACATTTCCACCACTGAGGGCCATTCTCCCATGTTCTCAGTCTCCATTCATCGTATCCCATATACCCTGTCATCCAAGTTAGAAACCTAGAGGTTATTGTTGAGACCTTGTTTATTCTTTTTTCTTTTTTTTCAGTACTGGAAATTGAACCCAATGGTATTCTACATCCAAGCTACAGCCCCAGCACTATTTTTTTATTCTTTATTTTGAAACAGGGTCTCACTGAGTTGCAAAGGGCCTAAGTAGCTGAGGCTGTCCATGAACTGTGATCCTCCTTTCTCAGCCTCTCCAATGCTTAGATTACAAGCGTGCGCCACCACGCCTGGCTCCAGCCTATTTTTTACTCTTTATTTTGAAACAAGGTCTCACTAAGTTGCTAAGGGCCTCACCAAGGAGCTGAAGCTGTCCAAGAACCGAGATCCTCCTGTCTCAGCCTCCCAAGTACTGGGATTACAGGTGTGTACCACCACGACTGGCTCAACACCTTGTTTGTTCTTTACCACCACCCCTAACACCAAATTACTAAGCCCTTAAGTTTCTGGAATCTTGCACCCTCCCACCTGCCCTTGAGACCTCTAATGTCCCTGCCCCAGTGGAAGCCTTTGCCATCTCTCACTTGGAATATTGCAGTTGTTCCTTGAAGTGATCCACCTGAAACTCAAATATGAACTTGTCATTAGTCCCCTAAATCATATCTCTAGTTTCCCTAAATCTACAAAACATAGTCCAAAGATGCCGATGAATGTGTTTCAGTGAGGTCTTCAGTGTCCGGTACAGGCCCTGCTTATAGCTCAATTTCATTTTGCTTCATTTACTCTTATACTTTATACATCTGTCACCACAAATTAGTCACTGTTTTTCCTTTGGCATGTGCCTGGAGGAAACCAGGTGTTATCAAAAAGGTTTTCTGCTCCTGGGGTTTCTTTTGTCTTTGCCTGTTGGCAATTTCTGATTGCAGACTTCTCTCACACCCTGCCGTTAGTAAAAGTACATTGCAAGGGACACTGCATACTGCCTTGTGGCCCTTTAGGTCCTGAGGCTCCCAGCATCTCACCCCTTCTCTCCTATCCTCCGCGGTCTTCTTGTGTTTGCTATGTTTTGCCTGGTATTTTTCCATTGAAAGAGGAAAGACTAGTGAGAAATGGGGCTGTTTAAGTCTTGACCAGAGCCAGAGCCATCAATTAAGCTTTAATGAATAAATAAAAGAGGCTGTTTCAGAAATACTTAGGGACCAGACCAGCTGACCTTTTGAAGGATGTATACTCCTCTATTATGGAGCCTGTTAAAGAGAGGGCTTCTCAGGGGAGCTGTGCTCTGGAGTTCTCTAAATATCAGCATGATGAAGAGTTACTGTCTATCAGTTTCTAGGAAAGAGTTTCAACCTCTGGGGCACAATAAAAACCTATAAAACTGAGCACTGTCTTACAAAGATTCTGTGGAGAGAAGGGGCTGAAGTCCACCAGGCTGTGGTACAAACAGCTTGTTCCAGAGACCAGTATCAATGTAATCAGTCCTACCTTTACCCAAGGTCAGAAAAGCACAAGAATATCCCCAGATGATCTCTCTTTACTCTTCTTGTCCAAGGGAGGCCAAAATAAAATCATTATATGGACTTCAGTTGAAGTCCTGAAATAATAACAGATATGTCTATCTAGACACTTATAGAAAAGAATCTTCAAATGGGAAACTTAGGAGCATTTGAACAAGAATATAGAGAAGCCTTTAACTGGACAGGAAAGTAAGTAGCTATGAGTGAGGTCTAGAGCATCCCAGAATCAGGGGCATAGTTTGGGAGATTTCCTAGTTAGACTTTAGCATGGGCTGTATTCAGGATCCCTTAGCAGTGTGTGTGTGTGTGTGTGTGTGTGTGTGTGTGTGTGTGTGTGTGTGTGAGAGAGAGAGAGAGAGAGAGAGAGAGAGAAAAGAAGAAGAAGAAGAAGAAGAAGAAGAAGAAGAAGAAGAAGAAGAAGGAGGAGGAGGAGGAGGAGGAGGAGGAGGAGGAGGAGGAGGAGGAGGAGGAGGAGGAGGAGGAATTTATTAATAAATTCTTAGAAATGCTATTATCATCCATATCTAGAAAACTAAACGCTGCCAAGACTATATATCTGACTTCTTTTAAGCAAAAGAGCTGAGAGCTTCAGAGTGGGGGATTCTAAGATATATTGAATTAAAATGAACACAGTGGACCATCTGATATTTGCCCTTAAATCTCAACTTGGATTCATAGGTATAATTGTGGTTCTGTGAATTAATGGATTCTGCTTCTAACAGCATAATCTCTTTACTATTTCCTATCTACTCAGAGATTTATTACCATTTGTTCTTTCCTCCAGACCTATTCTTCCCCATGTTGTAGAACTACAGGCCTAGATCTGCCCCTGTGTGGGTCCCTCCTGTTCCTCCTCTTGGTGCTTTATACAATTGTGGTAGACCGTTGCTGCAAGGGAATATCTCTCTGACCTAAATGTTTTTGTGAGGATAAATTTGGAGAGGACTCGAGACCTATCAACACAAATGAGATCATGAAGGTCTTAGTACTGGGTGAGAAGTCCAAGAGCACCCTGTGATGCTCAGAGAGAGTATGTCCCAGAGAGAAATGACCTATTCCAAGTCTTCTCAGCGACAGAATTGAAATCTTTCTTGGCCATAGCTGAATTCAGGGACCAGATTCTGAGACCAAAAGATAGGAATATTCTGTTTTCTATTGGCTTAAAACAAGTATAGCAGACAAAACTCACTTTTATAAAGCAGATGGAAAATTCCATGTGGAAATGGCTCCTAGAAGACTGGGAACTTCAGAGCAGGGAAGGGGCATGGATGGTGCTAAGACATAAAAGTTCTTTGTGATCCCATAAAACCCTGTCTCTCGGCAGACAAGGTCAAACATCTGTTCTGCAGATCTTTCTGCAGAAATGTCTCCTCTACAAGAATGGATTTAGATTCCCAGAGTGTTACAAGTGTCATGATCTTACCTCTCAGAATAATCTGGAATAATATCCCCATAGGGCCTGAGGAAACACAGTCTGGATTACACTCTGGTGGCTCTATACAAGTGTTATTTAAAACAGAACAACCTAGACTTTGGAAGAGTTCAAAATAAAACAGATGAAGATCAGTATTTACATTATAAATATATATATTCTAAAATACATGTAGATACAAATATTGCAAAAGAATAAAAATGCTCAAGTAATGATAAATATTAAGTTCACCTTTGGAGTTGATTGGATCAAGAAGGAATGCATAAGAAGTTTTCATTGCATCTGGAGGATTTTTTTTTTACTAAGCTGCACAGTAAGCGTATAGTGGTCATTATGTTATTGTGTATATATCTGAAATGAATTTTTTCTCAAAAAATCCAGAAAAAACTTTATTGAGATATAATTTAGTAAACTATAACCATCCATTTGTAGTGCAGAATGCAATGCTTCTTCGTATATTCACAAAGTTGTCCAACCATCTCCACAATCCAATTCTAGAACATTTTTTTGAATCCAAAAGAAAGTTCATGCCAGTTGTGGTGGCACATGATTGTAATCCCAGGACAAGCTGAGTCTGAGACCAGAAGATCACAGGTGTAAGGCCAGCCTCAGCAACTTAGGAAGACCCTGTTTCAAAATAAAAAATAAAATAGGGCTGGGGGTGTAGCTTGGCAGTAGAATGTCCATGGGTTCAAGCCCTAGTACCCCAAAAAAGAGATACAAAAATAAATAAAATACGGTTGAGGGCTATAACTCAGAGATAGAAGGCTCAATCCCCTGTATGAGTGAGAGAGCGAGAGCGATGGAAGGAAGGAAGGAAGGAAGGAAGGAAGGAAGGAAGGAAGGAAGGAAGGAAGGAAGGAAGGCCTTATCCCTTTTGTCACTCCCAGTTCCACTTTCTGCCTCTACAGATTTACTTATTCTGGACAATTTATATAAATGGAATCATGCAATACATGTTCTTTTGTGACTGGCTTCTTTCACAGAGCATAATGTTTTAAAAGTTTATCCATGTTGTAGCATCAGTACTTAATTCCTTGTGACTGAATAATAATTTATTTATGCAATAAACCACATTTGTTTAACCATTTATCATGACATTTCTGGTGTTTCTGTGTTTCTCGCTATTATGAATCATGCTGCTACGAACATTCATGCACAGGTTTTTGCATGGACATATGTTTTCCTCTCTCTTGAATGTCTATCTGGGAATAAAACTGCTGGGTCCTATGGTAACTCTGTGTTTACATCCTTGAGGAGCTGCCAGACTGTTTTCCAAAGTGGCTGCATCACTTTACATTCTCACTAGCAATGTACGAGGTGCACAATCTCTCTACATCTTTGCCAGTACTTGTTACTGTCTTTTTTTAGTTTAGTCATCCTAGTAGGTGTGAAACAGTATCCCATTGTGATTTTGAGTTGCATTTTTCTACTGATTAATGAATCGAACATCTTTTCATGTGCTTACTGGTCGTTTGCATATCCTTTTGGAGAAATATCTATTCAAATCCTTTGCTCATGTTTAATTGGGTTTATTGCCTTTTGATTATTGGTTTGCAGGAGTTGTTTATATATTTTGCATACAAATATCTCACCAAGTCTATAATTTGCATATCCTTTCTCTTATGGGTCATCTTTCACTTTATCAATAGTATCCTTTGGAGCACAAAATTTTAATTTTGATGAAGCCCAGCATATATGTTTCTCTTTTGTTACTCAGGATTTTGGCATCATATCTGATAAACCATTACCTAAGCCAGGATCACAGAAATTAACTTCTACTTTTTCTTTAAGAGCTTTACAGTTTTAGCTCTTATATTTGGGTCTATGGTTTAATTTGAGTTAATTTTTGTGTATAATGAGACCTAAGAACCCAAATTTTTTTTTCCACAGCAAATCCAGTTGCCCCAGCCCCTTTGTTGAAAACAGTATTCTTTCCCTACCATAATGAATTTTTTCAAGAAATGGAGCTCCTTTTTCTAAAACTTTTTCATCAGAACATACTCATATTGAATTAAAACATTCCCCAATGACCTCATCTTAACTTGTTCACTTACAAAGACCCCATTTCCAGATAACGTTACATTTTCAGGTACTAGGGTATAGGTTTTGACTGGGGGGGGGGCAATTCAATCCATAACACAACACACCCTATATAAATATAGCACTATTGTGTCTAAATGGGTGTGCTATTAAGAGTCACAAGTAAGGCCACGACTATACAAATAGGAGTTTAAACTAAAGAAAGTAGGTATGCATTGTTCAGTCATCTTTAAAGGTAAGAACTGCTAACAGAAAACAGGGGAGAAAGGCCTGAATTGAAATGAAGAGAAAAAAATTCTTCCTCTCTTAGCCCAGACTTGGGTCTATGCTCTATAGAATTGAGGCATATGTGAGGTGCCTCTGGGTGGCAGAGAAACCCTGGCATCTTTCTTAAGGAGTAGAATGGACTCTCAGCAGAAGGCAGCCCTGCAGTGGCCAGGGTAATGTAGTGAGAACTAAGGGCTCTAAGAGCAGCCATGTGTAGTAACCAGTTGTAAGTTTTCCAGGTGCAAGTTCCTCTGCCATCTCAAGCTTTATGCAAAGTCTTGTTAAACTCACAGCCTGGTCTAATATTAGAGAAAGGGTCTATGTTCATATTGGATTATAGTGCTAATGGGAGGCAGAGTGAGGCTAGTGGTCACTCAGCCCATGGGTGTGCCCAAGGACCAAAATTGAAGGTGACATTTTATAGTCACAATGGTTAAGTCACCTGCAGCATCCTAGGGTGACCCAGGAGCCCTGGAGAGAAACCCCCTAAGAACGGCTGGATAGTAGACTCACATCAATAGTGTAGCTCTGGATGTGACCCGATTTGTACCAACTTTCTGCTGAGATATTCCGGTTACTTTTAAGCATTGCTACTGACAGTTCAGATGACTGAAATTATTTATTATTATTTATTAAATTGCTGTTTTTCCTTTAGAAAATATATAGGGAAAGAAAAATTCATTCAAGAAAGTAGACATTTCCAGGAAGCAAAGCTAAATCACTTTTTAATTGCCCACCAATATGGTTGTATCGCAAATATTTAGTAATCAGGCTTTCCCTAACTCTTAAAAGTGAATATAACTGAGACCAGGAACCATTCTTTGAGAGCCACTGATGAGAAGAATTTTTCTATCAAATGTGTAGCATCCTGAGATTGATGGAGGCACTGGTGTCAGGCAAGACCATCCAAAACTTGTTCAGATTAGCTCATGCACATCTGCCTAAATCAATGACATCCACTGCTGCATCCTGTTCTAAGAGTCTTGCTGTCTGAAAAAATGAAACTGAAATCTCTGCCATATCTTTATTGCACTGACTTGCTTCAAATAATTTGGATGAAAAAATTCTAGGATTTTTTCCATTTGGCAGGACTACCTGGTCTTTTATTTCCCTGATCCTAATATTTACATACATTGTGAAAGTGCTCAAGCAGGTAATACCAATAAAAAAAAATCTCTATGACACATCTTCAATTATGAAATACTGGAGGAGTTGTTTTAAATTGGGAGAGTAAAAAGGGAACCTCTATTACCCCTGCTTTTCAATATTATGGATGTAGGTTCTGATCAACATAGAAAACAGAAAAGTATTCATTGAAAGTCAACCTGCCAGGCTATCTCAATAGAAGGCTTGAAATTCCAGTAGCTTTAGGTCTCTTCTCTTGAGCTGGTCCTCAGATAATGTTTTAAATAGCTGCTAGAAAGATCAAAGGTGATGGAGATCTCAGCATTCCATTGGCATGGTCATAAACTCTCTTCTTTCCAGTATTCACCAGAATCTTTAAACTTGTCTGCCATTCCCTAGTTTTAAGATCCCATCTCCTCTTGGGCAGCAGTAACCAGGGTCCTACTCATTTCCCAATGCCATGCTCCACATCATGGACTCCCCTCTTCACCAGGTCCAGTGGGCTCAGCAATGCTAGACTCTCAAGTTTTGAGGATTCTGTAACATAAATTGATATGGTTCCTTGATTCCCCTGGAATGGCAGTGGATCAGGGCACTCAGGGGCTACTGAAAAACGTTGCATTCTGTTGAGAAGCCATCTTTATATTTCCTAGTACCTGTAGGGAAATTTTCCTCTCAAGAAACCTTTAGTCAGCAAGTTAGTGAGACTCTGCTTTATGATAAAAAATAAAATGGAGCTGGGGATATAGCTCAGAGTTAGAATGCCCCTGGATTCAATCTCTAGCATCCCCAAATCAAAAGGCCTTTAGGAGATGGAGCCTGTCTTTTTCAAGGTGATTTTATTAATAATAGGACCATTGGCAATGTAAACGTATCCCAAATATTGATGTCTTCCCCACTCAGTATTTTGACTGGACTGACTTCAGTAATCTTGTCCTGGGCATGGCTTATTGTGTATCATCAGATAAAATAAAGCCCTAAGTAGGAGTCTTTCCCCACATCATGCATGACTAAATTTCCATTTATGTATGTTCCTTATACATGTTCGCATGCAAGGCTGAAGTTTCTTCTTGACACAACTTGTGTGAACTTCCTTCCACAATTACAAAGAAATACAGTCCCAGGAATGAAAAAAATAAAACTGAGGTTTTGAAAGACAGTTCCTAGTGGGGTGAGTGATGCTCTCAGGCATCTGTACTCAGAGGTATTATTTGTGCAGGTGAATCCAGGTGCTGTGTTTACCTTTTCTCTTCCTCCATTGTAGCTGTGTTAGATGCAGCAGTACAAGGTCTCCATGACCTTCACCTGGAAGGCCTGGAGCAGTTGGATCAGCCCCAGAGACCTGCACTTGGAGGTGACTCTGGAGGTCTATAGATCCCCCAGTTCATGGTATATGCAAGCCAGAGTTGATCTCTCAGCCACAGCATGCTGATAAGAGACAAGGAAGAGAGGCCTTTGCCAAAGCACCTATCCAAGTGAAGAAAAAAAACCCAAGACCAGCCAACATTTTCCTAGAGAGTCTTTCTCCAGCAAAGACTGAGTCAGAAAGCCAAAAAGTCCTCCAGGAGCAAAGACTGAGTCAGAAAGCCAAAAAGTCCTCCAGGTTGGGGTGAGCCAGTATCAGACAGGGCAGTTGGAAATGAAGGGAGCACTGGAGAAGGCCAGTTCCCAACTCCCACAGGAGATGCTTCTTAGAAAGATGAGTCCTAAATGCAGTGGATTAGGGATAAAAGACTGTGTTTAAGGGTTTTATGGGAGCAAATCTCTGCAGGAGCCAGCCTCCATGAACATGACACACAGGGACCCAGTAAAGACACCTTGGTTCATTCAGGGAAGACCCTCGATAGATGCAGGGGTGTAAGAAAGTCTTTAACAAGAACCACCTTCTTGGTCTACATCAGCAGATTCAGACTGGAATGAAGACTTTTGCCAAGACAGTGGAAAAACATGTCGTGAGAAGGTAGACTTTGTTGGGCACATGAAGATTCACACAGTAAAGAAGCCCCATAACTACATCGTGTAAGTTCTTCAACCATAGGTCACACCTAGCATACACCACCAGATCCACACTGGAGAAAAGCCTCTGGGTGCAGAAAATGTGGAAAGACCTCCAGCCACTCCTAGGTTTCTGTTCAGAATCCTAGGACCCAACTTGGAGAAATCTCCTGTAACTGTACAAGAGAAAAAGGAAAGGAAATGTGTACACAACTCTGTCAGATTTTTTCTAATAAGCAAGACTATGAAAATATAAATTTGATTCTTTTGGGGAAAAAGTAAAAGTGTCTTACCCATTTATTTTTTCTTTAAGTAATTCACTTCTTCATAGAGATAGGAAAATTGGAGTTAGGAGTAGCTCTGTAAAGATTTATTGAAAGCATTCTTGGTTCCAAAACATTTCCTCTGTTCTCAAGGAGTATAAGTCTTTGTGAGACATATGAAAGCTTAAGTCATGAAATATTTGAAACTTGTAAGAAATTAGAGTGGAGAATACTGTCAAATAAATTTTTTATATTTCTAAGGAGCTATGGACCCATATACAAATGATCCCATTTATTGCATCATTTAAGACTATATAAGGTTTGCCAGGCAAGGTGGTGCATGCCTGTAATGTTAGTCCTCGGGAGTCTGAGACAGGAGTATTGCAGATCTGAGGTCAGTCTGAGCAACTTAGGGAGACCTTGTTTCAAAATAAAAGGAGCTGAGTGTATAGCTCAGAGGTAGAATGTTCCTGGGCTCAATTCCCTAGATCAGGAAAAAAAAAAAAAAAAGACTGCATAAGGCTTTAATTTAAAAAAAAAAACAACATTTTCACATGGTTTTGATTTGAACACACTGCACTTTCATTTTTTTCTCTACCTTGGTATTCTTGTTTGTTTTGATTTATTTGCTCAGGAACATAAGAATGCTGGGGCAGCTTCGTAGCTTTCCTTGGTGGTTACTCAGCTTCTTTAGCCCTCTGTAGAAAGGGTTCTTCCAGACCATAACATCCGTCTTCTAGGAGTTAATTAGGGTTAAAACAAACAAAACCCAGCTAAATTTTATTAAAAACTCAAAACAGTATTCAATTTAAAAAATGAAAAGTGTATTAAAATGTAAAACACGTAGACCCTTTGACATGTCAACTCATTTCTAGAAATCAACCCTAGAGAAATAATCTCACAAATATGCAGAGATGTGTGCACAAAGAAAAAATCACTGCATTTTGCAGACTCTATGTGAAATACTGAAAACAACTTAAAAGCCCATCAGTTAGAAACAAATTATCCTACATCTGTTCTTTGAGGTACAGCAAAACAGTAAGAAAGTTCAGGTCTAGTATATACTGTTATTAAAACATCTCCAAGACTCGGTGTTAGGTAAAAGAATAAATAACTCCAGATTTGTAAAGATACACAAGAAACTATTATCAGTGCTTCTCCATGTGGAATGGGATGGAATGTGGTTTATAGGAATGTTATGGTCTGGATCTAGAATGCACCCCAAAGGCTTATGTGTTGAAGGCTTGGTCCCAGTGCCACAAAGTTCAGAGGTGGGAACTTGGGGAAATGATTGGATGAAGAGGGCTCTAATGTTATCAGTGGATGAGTCCTTTGAGGTACTCCTAGCTAAATGGATAGTTGGGAGATAATGGGAAGTGTAGGAGATGAAACTATGTTTCATCTTTGGGGGGATAACCTTGAGGACTATGTCTTGTCCTTGACCTCTTCCTCAAGCTCCACCTCCTGATTGCCAAGAGAGAAGCAGCTTTCCTTCAGCTCTTCCTTCATAATGCTTCCATCTCACCGTGGCCTTAAAAGCAATAGAGCCAGCTGATCACAGACTAGAACCTCTGAAATTGTAAATCAAAATATATCCTTCCGATTTTAAGTTGGTTTTCTTGGGTATTTTGTCACAGCAATACAAATCTAACACAAAGGAACTTTCAGTTTTCAATTTATGTGCTTCCATATTGCTTGCTTTTTAAATAAAGAACATGTATTATTTTTGCAATAAATGTTCAAAATATTCTAACCAAGATGGCACCTTGGAAAAAATGATTTCTATTATTTCTTATAAAGAATGAGTTTTAAAGGATTTTTAAAAACCCAGGTCTTATTATGTCTTAAAAAAATTTACTGAGATCAAAGATCCAGAGCTACTAGGTCACATTTAATAAATGAAAAGGTAATTTAAAAATGATGAGCCAATGTATATGTAGAATAATACATGTGAAAAACGAGAGTTAAGCATGGGCTGCTCTTCAATGAACATCCATTTCTTTTAAAAGCCTACCAACTCATAAATGCCCTTTTGCAAGTGGTTAGGTTTTAGATGTCAGGTCTCTATCTCCTTGGTATTGATCATGGGGAAGGCATTTTGAGTTCTCTTTGTTAATATGATGTACTCTATGTATACATAAACACACTCACAAGTTGTTGTTGTCTATGGCTTATTTGTAAGTGTTTGCTACTGAATGAATATGGTCTAGTTATATTGGATCTATTTTCCAGTATATGTTAGTCTTCTGAAGGAAAAAAAATAGCTGATTTTTTCCCAACATAATATTCATGCTGAGCCATGAGACCTATTTTCCAGTAAGGAGAACAAGTTCAACATCTCCAAATCATATTAGTATTTGCTTATGTTCTTCCTCACAAACAATGTGAATATTTGCTAGTATCATTTCAATGAGACTCATATACCATCAGAAATACTTTCTCTATTTAAAAAATGAGCAAGGAAGCTGGGTGTGGTGGCACACGCTTGTAATCCCAGGATTTGGGAGGCTGAGACTGGAGGATCACAGTTCGTGGACAGCCTCAGCTACTTAGTGAGGCCCTCCGCAACTCTGTGAGACCCTCTTTCAAAATAAAGAATAAAAAAATTGGACATGGGGTGTAGCTCAGAGGTTGAATGCCTCTGGGTTCCACCCCCAAACTCGCAAAAAAATAAAAATAAAAAAAATGAGCAAGGAGTAGCATGCTCACACAAGCAAACCTCTAACTCACAGGTGAAACTCTATTCTGGCCTTAGTAGTTGTTTACTCAAATTACTATAGTAGTAGTGTCAGTCAAACATTCTCACTGTCGAAATCCAAAAAGAGAAATGAAGATTAATTTGCTCACAGTTTCATGGAGATTCTGGGTTCAGTCCTTGTGCGGCCAGGGTCTGACGCTCAGGGGATGGCTGCAGGAAGCAGAGAAAGGAAGAACGCCCAGACTCCACCTCTCACATCATGGAGGCCAGAGGCCAGAAGCAGCCTTAATACATGCAGCCTTATTTGCTCCTCTGTAGGATCTCCTTCTTCATCTAGAGTTCCTCCTGTTACTCATTTCTCCCTAGCTTTCACATATTAGGGAAGACATCCAATTTCTTTTTTTGTGACTGACTAATCTCACTTAGCATAATGTCCTCTAGTTCCATCCATTTCCTTGTAAATGATGTAATTGTGTTTTTTTTTTTCATGGCTGAGTAAAATTCCATTGTGTACATATCCCACAGTTTTGTAATCCATTCATCTGTTGATGAACATCTTGGCTGGGTCCATAGTTTGGCAATGGTGAAATGTGCAGCTATGAACATAGATACAAGGGGGAAGAGGGAAACTCTTTAAAGCACATGATGTACTTAAACAAACATATCAAAGTCAATCACTAAGCCAAGCATGGGAAGGAGGGATGGGGAGGAAATGGTCTGAGGATTGGTTAAAGGCTAATTGGGTGATGTGTGCATATATGTCTACACAAGTCTTTTATCCCATTAAGATGTATGACTACAATGCACCAATAAAACAAACAATAAAAAATACATGAGCTCTTCAGGGGGCACTCTGTATCTGACAGTAACAAGTGGTTTTCCTCCTTCCCTCCAAAAAAAAGCTGCCCTAGAAAAGATTGATTTTGTGCTTTGTTCTCTTCCTTAGCAAAATCAGTTGGTAGCTATCCTGTGATGTGAGTTCTACCATTTGGGATCAGTTTCTACAAGTGAAATGGGAGTGAGAAGTGAGAAAACATTGTTAGATCAGGAGATGCTCTGAGAAGATCATTTGCTTGTAAGTCATTGAGTAGTGGCACCTGGCTGTATTAGTGCAAATTAAGCAGGTGCCATTGCTCTGGGAAAGGTGAATGTAGCATCTTCGATGTTTCGTGTGGTCTAAAAATTCTTTCTGTAATCTTATAATATGACCACTCCAAGAAATAAGGACAGTAATTCTGCATTGAGGGGTGGTTGATGTGACTCACTGCTTCCTAGAAGGTTATGGTGGTCACTCAGGAAAGTTATGAAACATCAAGTGGGATCTCACTGTGATTATGCAATGGTCTGGATTTGTCAGAGAGCCCTCATAGTAGAAAAATATCTGCTATCGTGTTACAGTTGGATCTTGCCTTACAACACATATAGCAGTGTGAAATAGCAGCTGCAATCAATGGCATAAACTGAAAAAATTTCACTTCCTTTGGATGGGCATTACAAGAGGACCCAAACACTTGGAGTAAGGGCCTAGTGCACTTAGGTGATTCAATCAAGGGCATGGAACCTGTCAGAAGACAACACTGAGTTTCCTGATAATAAATAGGACACGTGAATGCTCATGTGGTTAACTGAAATAATAAAAGGGAAAATGTGTGTGTGTGTGTAGTGTGTGTGTGTATGTGTGTGTGTGGGTGTGGGTGTGTGTGTGTACTGAACCCCAAGGCATTCTACCTCCAAGATATACCTCTACCCTTTTCTACTTATTTATTTTTTTTGTTTTTAAACAGGGTCTTTCTAGGTTGCTGAAAGTCTTACTACATTTCTGAGGATGGTCTCAAACCCACAATCCTTCTGTCTCAGCCTCCAAAGTACTGGGATTACCGGTGTTGCCACCATGCCTGGACATTGACTCTTTTTTCATCTATATAACTGAGATTTTTAAATGCCAGTAGTTATATTTTTCATTTCTACAAACTCTAATTGGTTCATCTAGTTAGCTTCTTATACCTCTTTTATATTGTAGTGATGATTTTTAACATTTCTAATATCTGAAGCTTTCACAGGTCTTACTCTGCTTCTGGATATTTCTTTTGATTTCTTCCCTGTGACTTCTTGATTCCTCATTTGTGTTGTGTTTTTTACTTTGTGCTAATGCTAATTGGAATTATATCCTCGAAGTTCCTGGAGGCCAGAAAGCAGTGTGCAAGCCTTCAATAAGGATTTGTGTTTGCTCCTGCCTGGCGCCTGAAGCCACTACCCAACCCAGAATATTTTAAATTCTTAGCTTGGTATGGAAATACTAACCTTAAACCCAATGAGAGCAATTTACTGCTATTAATTTCTCAGGAGAAATTTATTTTTCCCAGCATCCCAAAGGTAGTAAACAATTGTCCCTTTGAGGGACACCTTTTTTTTTCCTATTTCCCTTTTTCACCAAGATGTCACCTTTTAGGAGCACCAACTTTAAGGGAGCCTTTGATTCTATTTTTCACCTTGCTCAGAACCTGAGATTTGTCTCCTTTCTCAAAAATATGGCTCTCTCTGTATTTATGCTTTCTTGTCATTTGGAGCCTCTAAGAATTTTTCTTTCTTGCCAATAAAACTATACATTTTAACTTTTTTCACTCTTGCTTTCTTTTTAAGTGCCTTGCGCCATAAGGATTTTTGAATATCTAATATTCATATTGCTAGCAACAGAACTTCTATTTTTCATTTAGATGGCTATATCAAGTTTCCCGACCCTTTTGAATTAAACAAACACCACGTTTTAACAAAAATGGATTGACAGACATAATTTTACCACCTTTTTATTTGTAAAATAACAATTACCCTAAAATAAGCAAAAAAAAAAAAACACAAAAAACTACCTATTCATTATGTAAAGTTGAGAAAAGATAAACTTTAACTTAAATTTACTTTACTCCACATCTTGCTAAGATTGGTAACACTTTTGTCATGTACCATCAATAGTCAATGACTGACATTTGAGAACCACTAAGCAATGTAACATGTTATGAAGGTCATTCTACCTAAAAATACATCCACAGACTTCTGAGAAGATGTCAACCAAGAAAAGCAGTGTTTACAAGTCCTGCTAAGACTCAATCTCTATTGCCACAAAATCAGTGCTTTTCATAGCCATAAAACACTATCAGCAAAGAAATAAAAATGTAAACACAAGGGAGAGAAAAAGAAGACTAAAAGAACAACCAGAGACCAGAAAAGAAACCAGCCCGTATTGTGGAACCGCACCGGCGCCATCTTGCCTCACAGCACCAGGCTCCAGAGAGGAAAGGAAAACAAGGAGCTGAAGTGAGCAGCTGCAGATCATTCAGGTGTAATCCAGCAGTTCTTTCAGCGCAAAGAACGTCTAAAATTCCCAGTGACCAAGATCATCACGCCTTCCAGGGACTCAGAAAGGAGCTCAAAACCAGAAAAGAAACAAGCCAGCCTTATGGCCGAGGGCATGGCAGCGGCACCATAGTGCCAGCAGCAGCGGTGAGTTCACCACGCCTCAGACAGCTCCAGATCAGTGTGCACAATAACTGTAAGTGAAATTGAGGCCCCTACAAGAGAAATCCCTGCACTGCACCCCCAGGGACTTGTGCAGCTTTGACAATCTCCCTGGGTCTGAAATTTTGCAGTCCAACCCAGTGAATGAGTAATGGTGGCAAAGATACCACACCCTAGTCACAGCTCCCAGTGGGAAAATGCCCAACTCAGCATCTCCATGGTCTCACACAGCCTCGATTAACTCCCTGGGTCTGAGACTTTAGGACACAACCCAGTAAAGGAGTAATGATGGCCAAGATTACCACAAACTCGAGATCCAGAGCACCCTAACTGAAGTCGTGGTGACCCAGGGAAGAACCCAGAGAATGCACAAACTTCTGAAATCATGGGAAAGAGGAACAAAAATAGAGCAATGAACACCCACAACCCCACATCAGAACCTGATAACACAAAAATTCAGAGATCTCCAGAAGATCAAATCAGGAATATAACTGTAGAAATAATACAGGTCTTTCAAAAAGAATTTAGAGAAAGTCTAAAAGAAATAAAGGATGCAATCATTGAAGTAAAGGCATCAATTCAAACTATAAACAATTGATTAGACCACATGGAGAATAGAATCTCACTCCTAGAAGATGATCACTTCAAAAATGAATGCATAATTTATAACTTAGGGAAAAAAATCACACAGCAGGAATCTGACATTGAAGAAATATGGGTCCATTTTAAGAGAGCTAACCTAAGAATAATCGGAATAGAGGAGGGAAAAGAAGGTGAAATCAAAGGGATCAATAATCTCTTCAAAGATATAATAGCAGAAAATTTTCCAAACATAGAGCAAGATACACAGATCCAGGAAACTTACAGAACTCCCTTTAGACAGTATCAGAGAAGAGGTTTCCCACACCACATAATTGTCAAAATGACCAATATGGAAGCCAAGGAGAGAATCTTAAAGGCAACAAAAACAAAAGGCCAAGTGACATTCAGAGGCAAACCAATTAGAATCACTCCAGACTTCCCAAACCAAGTCATGAAAGCCAGAGGGCTTGGAGTAACATATTCCAAACTCTGAAAGAAAACAACATCCAGACAAAAATTTCCTACCCAGCAAAACTTTCTATCAAATTAGATGGGGAAATAAGAAGCTTCCATGACAAACAGAAACTGAAGGAATTTATATCTTCAAAACCAGCACTAGAGAAAATACTTAAGGAGATTAACTACAAAGAAGAAATAGGTAATACACGCCAAAACCAAAGAAGCAAGATTTATCATCTAGCAGACAACTAAGCAAAGAAGAATAAACAGTATTTCAAACAGAAATAAAATCTTAACATGTTAGGAATTAAAAGTTATCTCTCACGCCGGGCGTGGTGGCGCACGCTTGTAATCCCCGTGCTTGGGAGGCGAAGACAGGATGATCGCGCAGGTTCAAAGCCAGCTGTGCTGGCTTAAGAGACCCTATTTCCAAAAATAAAAAAAGTATAAAATAGGTCTGGGAGTGTAGCTCAGAGGTAGAAAGGCTTCCAGGAACCCCAGTACCACCAAAAAAAAAAAAAAAAAAAGTTATCACACTGAATGAAAATGGCCTCAATTCCCCAATAAAAAGACATAAAGTGGCAAAATTGATTAAAAACCAGAATCCTTCCATCTGCTGCTTACAAGAAATACACTTTACAAGTCAAGATAGGAACAAACTCAAGGTAAAGGGCTGGAGCGAGAAAATTCATGTTAAGTAGCCATCCTAACAAATGTGAAGTAGTATTTCACTATAGTTTTTATTTGTATTTCCTTAATGATTAGTTACATTATGCTAATGAATGTTATTCATGTGTTTATTGGTCATATAAAAATCTTTGGAGATTCATTATCTATTTTAGTCTTTTACCTATTTCTAAATTGTATTGTTCGCTTTTATTGCTGCTAATTTTTAGGACTTCTATTTGGAATATTAATATACCTTCAGATATAGCATTTGAAAATATTTTATCCCATTCTATCAGTAACTTTTAATTCTGTTTACATTGTCTTTGGATGTACAATATTTTTCTATTTTTATGAAGTTTGTTTGTTTATTCTTTTGTTGCCTGTGCCTTTGGAATCAAATCCAGGAAATCACTGCCAATTTCAATGTTGTAAAGTTTTATGACCCTGGTTTTCTTCTAAAAGTTTATAGTCTTAAGATTTACATTTAGGTTTTTTTATCTATTTTGAGTTATTATCTGTATATGGTGTTAGGTAAGGATCCAATTTTATTCTTTTTCATGTAGTTATTATTTTTCAACAATACTTAGTTAAAAGATTATTATTTCCTTCACCAAATGTTCTTCGAAACCTTGTCAAAAATAACTTGACCATATATGGAAGAAAAAAACAAACATATCAAAGTTAATCAGGAAACCAAGCATGGGAAGGAGGGAGAGGGAGGGAAGGGTTAGGGATTGGGTAGGGGCTGTTTGGGTGATGTGTGCATGTATATCTCCACAAGTTTTGTTTTTTTTTAATCCCATTAAGATTTATGACTACAGTGCACCAATAAAAATGTATTTAACAAAAAATAAAAATAAATAAAAGTACATCCACAGTAAAATGTGTTAACCAGAGATTTCCACCACCAACGTGAAGCAGAATAAGGCCATTGCATTTGTATGCAATTAAGCAAATAACTCTCAACCTATAAAAGAAAGAAAACACAGGGTGTGAAGTCCAAGTCTTGAATCCTATTTCCACTTGGAAACATCAGTTAGCCTGTTAGCTTCAGGTTCTTCGTCTATAATAGCAATAATGTATTCATAAGAACATTTTGAGAACTAATAAGAAGTGTGGTAATTGGGGTTTTTAATCTATTATTTTCCTCTCTGAAAAAAAATGCCTCCCAAAGCTTCAAACTCCATCCAGGACTTTCTCTTCTGTTTTGCTCCAGAACAAGCAATGTGTTCAGTTGGTCCCTTTCTTTCCTATCATAGAGTAAGAAGTCTGGGCCAGCTAAGAATTTCAGGAGACTTGAACTTGCTCACAAGGGAGATGGCCCCACACAACTTAATTCACACAGAAGCTAGGACTTTGTTCACAACTTTATCACTAGGCCCTATAACAGTGCTTGACATGTAAGTGTTCAAAAAATGAATGAGGAACAAGAAAATAAATCAGAGCCCTGTAACAAAATGAGTCACAATAAAACTGCTACCAAATCACCCAGCAGGAGCAGAAACCCTATGTTCCACTTCATGGTCTCCCCCTCTTGCATCCTCTCCCCCTCTCCTCCCACCATGCAGTCTTCTCCAACTAGTTCCACACAGTCCCCGAGGCAGAACCCGGCTTTGGGAGGAAATAGGCAGAATTAAATTCAATATGCAGAACCATCTTTTCAGGGCCCTTGCAATCTGTGCACGAGTCTGTCATGCAGTAACGGCTTATACAGAGCTCCACGGTGGCTCTGAAGGCCTTTAGGAGCATCGAGCCACTGGCTAGAGGATGGTGAGCTAGTAGCTATGCATAGAAATACTAGTCAAGATTCATTAAGCATTTTCACTGTGCTAGTCTCCATGCTAATCATTTTAATATATATTATCTCATTGAGTTTCCAGATAAACCTAACAAATCAGGTATGACTATGACCCCATTTTCTAGATGGTTAAGCTGTGGCTTGAAAAGGTAAAGTAGCTCATGAGAGGCCACACAGAGAATACTCCCCCAAGCCTCCGCCCGTCACTATGGCACAGTGTATAACACAGATTTCAGACCATTTCAAAGGCTTTGGCGTGGGTTGTATGGAAGCATGTCCATATTGTGATGTAAATTTTCTTTAAAATTTTATTCACTTTGATTTTCTTACACTAGGATGTATGGTGAAAAAGTAAATGTGAAAAAAAGAAAACCAAGTATAAAAGTGAAAATGAAGTTTGGAGTGGCTAAAGAGAAAAGAACCACCACAGGGTTTCATTTCCACATTGTCTTCTTCCCCCTCTAAGTGCCACATGCCCGTCTCTTTCTCTTCTTCACCACCATCCACCTCGGTCCAGTGTATTATCACTTTTCATCTCCACCACTACTACAAAGGCTTCCTAGCAGATCTCCTGGAATCCACTTTTGCTCACCCCACCCCCACCACCTCATCTTATCAATCTTTCCAGAAAGAAATAAAGTATGGACTGTTTGAGCATTTGCCAAAGCTGTTTTTAAAGCCCTAATCCCATTCTGTCATCCTCCTACCTAAAACCCTTTTGTCATCTTCCCTTTACACTTCGGAGAGAGGCTGAAACTCTTCCCGTCCAGCCCCTGCCCACAGGTCCAGCCATGTTGTCTCTTGTAACTCCTACTTCAGCCACAGGCTTGGGCAACACGGTTCTCTCTGCTCTTTAAGGATCTCCACCTGCCCGAGCCTCGCTCTACTGCAGGCTGCTTGACATTTCACCACCTGCACAGAGCACAGGTGCCTGCTGCAGACAGGGGCTCAGTGGATGCAGTGAAGGAACGAATCCATAGTGGATCAAACACCAGGCTTGTTAACATCAGCTTGTAATTTGTATCTTCCTGATTTAAAAAAAAAAAAAAAAAAAAAAACACTAGAATTCTTTCACCTACTTCTGCCACAGTTGGCTCCAGATCTGGGTCAGACCTGGGCCTGCAGATGATCTCATGACCCAGTCCCACCAGGGAAAACAAAGCTGCGGGCTCAGAGGGAAAGCTGCTCAAATGGAGCTATGCAAGTCTCGAGGAAATCTTTAGGTTAAAATCAACGCTAGTTGATGTGTATGTGTCCTCCAGATAATCCAGCAATGGGCCAACTTGGAAACTTCTAGCAGAATTCATTGGAATGGCAAGGTGGCCATTCCTGAGTTCCTCCTCTTGGAGGCTGAGCTTTCTCTCTGGGTGCCAAGGCTCCACCGCCTCACTGACCCCAGCACCTTCATCTCTTCTCACACCCCTCCCACACGCCTCCTGCTCTCTCTTGACCTGGCCCTTCCCCTCACATCAACTTCTTCTCCAGCTCCCACAACCTTTAAAGAGGTGCCCAAGATCCCCTAACCCTGCAGGACTGGCAGGATCCAATATTTCACCCCCAACCCCTCATCTGAGTATCCGAAAGAGTGGAAGTCAATTATGCTCCTTGAGCTTAAACTCCACTCCGCCTCATCACACTCCAGAAGGGATATGGGTGGCAGATGCTGTCATAGGCTTCCTCCACATTTATCCTGACCTCCTCTTAGTGTGCTTTCCTGGGCCAAAGATGCCAGAGAGCCAAAAACTACATTTTCCAGACCCTCTTGCAGCTAGGATTCTAGAAATAATCTCAAATACAGACAAAGGAGACTTGAACTCGGGACTGAACCAAAGGAAGAGGGACCCAGAGGACACGTCCTGTTGCTGGCACGGGCTGGGCAGAGGCAGCAGTTTCTACAGTCAGCCTAAGCATTCAGTGGCCTCCTGTGGTGGAAGTGCAACTTCCCTGGTATAGCTGAGGTAGTATGACTTTGGGGGCTGGGGATTCATGGAAGCTTGTCCTAGAGCCAGCTCTTTCAGCCTCCTTAAGTAATTTTATATTCGATTAATATTTAGCATAATGGTCTGTTTGTCCAAGTGAGAATTGCCAACTCTACTGCTTAGACAAATAAACTATTATGGAATTGATAAATCACATAAAATTGCATAATCTCATGCTTCCTCTGGATAATGTCAAAATTCTATAAAGGGAAGTCATTGCATAACCTCTCCAAAGCTCTTTCCTCATGTGATGATTTCTTGGGCTTAGAATTGAATAGAGCTCAATATTACCTATTAAGGTATAATTATAGTGAGCTCTCTGAAATCCTAAATAAAATTCTTTGACCATACAAAGTCCTTCTTGGCAGCTCCTTCTCTTGAAGATTGGCACTCACAGATCTCTAGTTACACCCATGTTCCTGCTCGTAGCAAGCAACACATAAATGAATAGCAAATGGTGTCAGAAAAACCATCCTGAACACCTGTGTGTGTTTGTTTGCTTTTGGCATTTCATTCAACTGCTAGCTATAAATTAATTATCCCAGTCAAAATGAATTTATCTCTCCTCTGTTGCCCAATTGTACTTTATTCTGCAATTATAGCACCTAGCACGTTTGCCCCAGTATTGCAAAGCTAATGCTTGCTCAGAACTAAACACTTTATAATCTTTTACCTGGATTTAAGACATCTGAGTCTCAGTGCAGTCCAGTGTGGTCCAGTGACTTAGACAGGGCCAGCATTTGTGAAGAATAAGAAACAGAAACCTGGATCCCGGAAGGTCAAATCCAAGCCCAAGTTAGTAGTTAACAAGCACAGAGCTAGAATGGAGATCAGGCCTCGTGGTCCAAAGACTTCACACTCCAACTTTATGAAACAGGAAATACCTATGATAGGGTCCTGATGGAGAGTCACCATGCAGGTTGTGCTTCGTGGCCTCTGACAAATCCCACAGTGAGGAAACATGTTTAGCTTTATTTAACTGTTTTCGTGGCACCTGTTGCCATTCTACAGAATCGAGTTCTCTTGCATGTTGCTACATTTGTTCAAAGACTAGTAGAAAACCACAACTACTATTGAGATGATGGTCCTGGATGGATAATTAGCTTCGCTGACTAGCTGGCTCTTACACAGCAGACTCAAAGCACCTGGATTCAAATTTATGCTACAGTGGTATTGTAAATATTCACTACAAGTTGGGCATGGTGATGCATGCCTGGTATTCCAGTTCTTGGGAAGCTAAGACAAGGAAGATCACAAGTCCAATGCCAGAGTGTGATAACTTAGCAAGACCTTGTTTCAAAATTAAAAAAAAAAAACCATAAAAATTAAAAGAGCTGGAAGTTCCGGGCATGGTGGCACACACTTGTAATCCCCGAGCTTGGGAGGCAGAGACAGGAGGATCACGCAGGTTTGAAGCCAGCTGCACTGGCTTAAGAGACCCTGTTTCCAAATAAAAAGTATAAAATAGGTCTGGGAGTGTAGGCCGGAGGTAGAAGGGTTTCTAGGAACCTCAGTACCACTAAAAAAAAAAAAAAAGGAGAGCTGGAAGTGTAACTCAGAGGTATAGTGCATGTAGGTTCAATCCCCAGAACCATTAATTAATTTTTAAAAGGACTTGGTGTGTATCTCAAAGGTAGAACCCCTGTGGGTTCAATCACCAACACCACAGATAAGTAAATAAGTAAGTAAACATTTACTACATTCAGACAAGCTAAAGGTCTACTGCATTATTACCCAAAGAGTATGTCTCTGACCACCTGAATCAGCATCACCCAGGGTATAATTCAATAACACATGTAGATCCCTAGCCCCTATGGTTGTGCCACTGAATCAGAAGTCTCATCTTGAGAAGGGAAGACAACAATGTATGGTGCTGGGACAGGGTCTATCTGGCAGTTTACTCGAATCCTAATTCTAGGCCTGCACATTCTAGGTAATGATAGATTAAGGACTGCTTTTCAATTACATAACAAAGCACAATGAGGGAACTAACTGCATATAATACAAGAAAGAAAATATAGAAAACAAATATGAACAGAGTGTTAGGAAGGATCAAGGTTAAAGTAGTCAATTTTGCATAAAAGGTTCTAGAAAGAGATGCTAGATTCTTACTGTGGAACTAGATGGTTAAGAATGCTTTGGAATTAGCCAATCAGAAAAGCAGCACAAAGCCCCTCGTGGGGGACAGCCTGTGCTATGAGAGGCAGATGTCTTGGCTGTGATCTCATCTAGCATCTGACATGAGCAAGTCTTCCATGATAGCTTGGGGGAGAGGGGCAGAGGGCAGAAGGGAAATCGGTGGGGGGCGAAGCAGGCTGTAATGACCAAGGCTGGCCTGTGAATCATGTTGAATGGTGGCCATGTGCAAGTGTCTGCACCTGATTCTGAAAGCTGCAAGTGACCCCAAGAGCCAACTGCCCCAGAGCACTCCAACCTACCATGAGAAAGGGCCACTCTCAGGCGGGCGTCACCATGGTGCTCGGCTATTTCTCATTGTATAGTTGTCCTTAGATGGTCACCTGGTGACCATTTTCCGTTAGTTGGGGTCTTTTCTGGTACATTAAACACTGAAGTCAGAGGGCCTAAACATGCTGAGTTCTGAATTGGTCGTAGTGACGTTCCAACACGCTGAGTTGTCTGGCCTGTGATTTATCTAAAAAGGAATTACAAACCAGGCTGTGGGTCATTTTCAGCGACCACAGCTTTAGAGCCAAACACTAAATTCTGAAAAACCAATTTCCACTGTGGGCAGAACCCAGCTCCTGGTGTCTGATCATTTGTCCAAGACTCTGAATGGAGAGATGCAGATGACAAACTGTGATAGGTTCAGCCTGGCCAGATTTGTTAAGATTGCTACAGAACTGGGGGGCGGAGAGTGGACAGCCTTAGTTCCTGCCTATTGGTGGACAAGGGTGAGGACAGACTTCATTCTGAGAAAATTGGGCAGAAGTAAAATAAAAAGTGAGTAGGGGCCTATCTCAGAGGTAGAATGCCCCCAGGTTCAATCCTCAGTACCTCCCCCAACACACACACACACACACACACACACACACACACACACACACACACACGAGTCATTCTGACCCTTTCCTTCCACTGGGAGAAGAAAAGCATCCTGAGGGGGTCCCGTTACATCTCATCTTCACCTCGATTTCTTTCTGCCTCCAATTGGGTCCTTTCCCTCCAATCCCAGAAGAAGACAGGAAAGCACAGACCTGGGTCAATACCTACTTGCACCCTTGAGATTGATCTTCCCACAAAATAATAATCACCCATGCTTCCTAAACCCCAGCCACATCCTTTCCACAAAGAGTCTCACTCAATTCCCCAGCAAGCTCTTCGACTACTTATTATTATCTGTGTGTAACAAGTGGGGAAACCAGAGCATGCGGAGGCGAAGTCATCCTTCCACGGTCACCATCCACTGGGAGGTGACGAGTGCCCCCTCCAGAGCCCACGTGCTGCTTCTCAGGCAGAAATGAAGTGGTCATAAAAGCAATGCAGGTTCTTTATGTTAGATTTGGAAAAAATAATAGAAAAGACACTTTTACCTTTTTGGAAAGGATATAAAGTAAAAAGTGAAAACCCCTTCTTATTTCTAACTTCGGCTCTCAAAGATATACACTAGAAGTTCCTTTCAACTTTTTTTCTTTAATGTTTACACAAACATGTGCAGGCATGTGCATACTCATAGTGTTTTTAATAGGACTGCACACTGCACAAAAATATTATTTTGAACATGGCTTAATTGACTTAATATTCATTGTCTGCTAAACTGTAATTTATTCTAGCCCCATAATAAATATCTTTATGTATCCATGCTTGTAGCACTGTAAGACACATTTCAACAAGTGGCTCAACATGTGCATTTTTCATCTTTATAATTGAAAAATTACACAGGGGATCTTTAACTCTTTACCTAGGGATGGTAAAAGGGGAGAGGGATATTGTTGATAATGGGTCTACACTGTGATTCAAGCTACTCATAGCTACTTAAGCAAAATTATACATAAGACTGAATAAGTGACACAAATGAAGTTTTTCATATACATTTCAAGCTACTCCTCACCAAGAAACTGGAGAAATGCCATCGCCTGCTCTTTCTAAAGTCCTGTCTAGAGTTTTCCTCCTGTAGCCTCCTTCATCTCTCTGGATGCAGCCCTTGCCCACACCAGTTCCCATTGGGTATCTTTCTTGTGTGTGTGATTTACTTACTCTTTTCTGAAAATGTATATACGCAACACCTGCATTTGTCCATAATATACTACAAATACCAAATCTTTTGCCAATGACTGAGATAGCCGCTTCCCTCTGATAAGGTCAGTGAAATGATTATCGTTGATGTTTCTGTCTTCTCACCTGGCCCTGCGCCTCTGCTCCATAACTTGCAAATCTGAGGGCTTGGTGTCCTCTTCAGCAGGGGAGGGAACCAGCACCACTCTTTCAGGAAGAGTGGCTTCTAGTTGACCCTTCCTGGTCACAGTCTTTAGCTTTCCTCTGGAGGGAATACTGCTGGCCCGCCCAGGCAGGATCCCCCCTTAGCAAGCTCTCTCTGCCCTGCCAGGCACAGACCCATCTCCTTAGGATCATGTATCAGACAAACCCAGGATGTCCCCCTCTCTATCACAAATCCCCAAAATTGATTGGTTTTCCTCCTCCCTTTCAGGAAAAAAATAAAAACATTACTCAGCACCTCCCTGAGCACTTCCATTACCCTTTTATTTTTATTCAACAACTCCCAGTTGCACCCAAGGCTATTATTGCTGCTCTAGACCGGTCCAGTGTTCCCCCTGGGGGCAGTATCCCTTACTTTGGGAATCTATGCCTAGACCTTTACTTGCATTGAACCTCTCTGTATACTAATTATTCCCCCTACCTCTGGGCAGTATAACTGGACACAGAGCAGGAGGTATGTTGGAATCAGGAAGTTTGGGATTCAAATTCTGATTTAACCCCAGTTGGCCGTGTATCTTAGACAAGGCATTGACCTCTCTACACTCCAATTTCCTCAACTATATATAGAACAGGAGTAATGAAAAACTCTCAGGGCCGTTGCAAGAACCCGATTTGTAGTGTCTGGCACGCAGAGACTTGTAATAATTTGTAGCTATTCTTAATATCATTCCACAGCCAAACTTCTCAGATGAGGCGTTATTGGTAATGTCTTATAAAATTTTAGGATTGTCTCAGATTTGGGAATCCTCTCAAATTTCTTTCATGTATGAGCCTTGGAAGAGGCTCCAAATCTTAAGCTTTGCTGGCTTCAGAATAAATCCTCCTTGTTGGTGAGTTACTGAAATACTTGGGCATGGCTGGGGGTGATGTGATAAACTCAACTCTTCTGGAGAGGGTTGCATCCCCAAGGAGCCAGGATCTATAATCTTTAATTACTGTAAATACAGTCCTGGGAGATCCCTTTACAGCTTGCCCTCTTTCCTGACCAGAAATGGGAAGTGACCCAGGTGTGTTCAGGCACACCTAGTGGGAAGACATATCCGCACAGAGGTACATTTGCACTCCAGGCTCTTTGTCACCTGTGCTGAGGGAACTACCCAGGGATGTGATGAAATGCATGTGATCTTCCTGGTTATTAGTGTCTGCGAGGTGGGAGACTCCTGACACTTAGGTGGAGGCCACGGCCACGGGTGCCACGTCACCTGCTCTGCTTCAGCAATCTCACTCAGCGAAGAGCAACTCCACTGCAAATGCCAGTGACAGCCGGTTTTGAGAACAGTTGATAGGAGTAAAACATCAACAAGCCTTTGCAGCTGTTTTGTCTTGGTGAAGTGGCTGGGGCTGGGACTACCTGTCAGAACTCCTGCCCCCGCTTTAGTGTGGGGACCAGGCTACTACATTTACGGATGCCTCGCCGCAGGCCTGCTTCCTAGGGTTCCATTTCAGTTCCCGCCTGCTTTTCTGTGCCCCAGCAGTGGCAGGCAAAGGAGTACTGTCTGATCTATAAACCTTGGATTTCACCTCCCTGCGCAGAACCCTTTCTTGCCGGTGAGCTATCATTGGGCGGAAACTGTGTCAGGGACCCCTGTACTCCCAGAATTCTGTGGGTATCTCAGCGGCCTGGGGAGGCAGAGCTGTCACATTCATGAGTCAGAGCCCATGGAGGGAGGATTTATCTCTCACATGTCTTCTGCCATTAAGAGAGATAAATCCAGGTATTGTCATGACGGTAATGGCCTCTGTGGCTGAGAGGAGCTAAATGGAGAGTCAGTGAATGTCAAATATCTTTAAAAAAATCTATTCACCATGAAGTCACCTTCTAATGTGTTCTCGGGAAACAATAACATCCATTTTCATTGCAGACAGTGCTCTCTGTGGTAAATAATATCGCTAGGTGACTCTACCCTGCAAGTCCCCAGAAATTGTTTCTAATTATTGTCAGAGGCACATCAATTACCAATAGAGCCTCCAGGCAAACCTCCTTGTGGCTCTGATTAGAATCATGCTTTGCTTCCATTTCTTCTGTCAAGTCCCTCAGCCCTGTACATGGTTAATTGCCCTGTCTTGGCTGTTGGCAGCTTTCCTCAGCTTTTCCTCTTAGAACCGTGCCTCTTACCACGGAGGCAGTGTCTCTGCGTCTCAGCCCTGGGCCGCGCCCTCCTGAAGAGGCTCCTGGGGCCAGGTGTGGTGGTGGATGCCTGTAATCCCAGTACTGGGCAGGCTGCGACAGGAGGATCTAGGTTCATATCCATCTGCAGCAACTTAGTGAGATGCTCAGCAGCTTAGAAAGACCCTGCTTCAAAATAAAAAATAAGATAGGGCTGGAGGTGCTGTTCAGAGGCAGAGTGCCTCTGGGTTAAAATAAAATAAAAAAGCAGCTCCTCACCACCTACCAAGGGCACATGTGTCCCTTCAAAAAGATGGGGCTCTCGCTGGGCGTGGTGGCGCACGCTTGTAATCCCCGCGCTTGGGAGGCAGAGACAGGAGGACCGCGCAGGTTCGAAGCCAGCCGCGCGCGCTGGCTTAGGAGACCCTGTTTCCAAACAAAAACGTAAGAAAATAGGTCTGGGAGTGTAGCCCAGTGGTAGAAGGGTTCCATCCCTAGTACCACCAAAAAAAAAAAAAAAAAAAAGGGCTCTAGGGAACTGATCAAACTGCTTCAAGTAAATATATTTATATGTGTGTATATGTATGTATGTATGTATGTATGTATATACTCACTCTGGACCAGCTACTGTGATAAGAACATTGCAGACATTATGCCACTAAACCAACCCTCAGGACACATTGGTAAAGGAGGTATGGTTATTGTCTTTATTTTATGTTTGGGAAAACTGTGACATGTGGAGGAGAAGTAATTTTTCCAGAGTCACATATTTAGCAGATGGAGGACCAACCACCACCCCTAAAATGTCTTCTTGCTTTCCTCTGGAGCTCCTGGGATGAGTTGGACTTCCTTCCTCCTGCTGTTCTTTGTCAGGTGTGTGTGTGTGTGTGTGTGTGTGTGTGTGTGTGTGTGTGTATGTGTGTGTGTGTGTGTGTTTTCCTGGGGACTGGACCCAGAGGCACTCTACCACTGAGCTACACCCCAAGCCTTATTTTATCTTTTATTTCGAAACAGGGTCTCACTAATTTGCTGAGGCTGGCCTCAAACCTGTGATCCTTCTGTCTTAGCCTCCCACCCAAGTTCTGGGTTTGCAGATGTGTGCCACTATGCCTGGCTGTCTTTTGTCATTTTTAAGCCATTGCCCTTCCCCACTTCTTCCTGAAGTCATTTTCTGAACTCTACCTCTCCTTTCTGATTACTTGCAGATGTACTTCCAAAGTGATGGCTATCTTAATTCTTAATGTTTTCAACATCCATCTAGACTTCATGAAGTTGGGCTCCAGGGAGCAGCAACTGTGCAAAACACAACATGAAAGGTGGTTCCAAAGCCAGGCGTGGTGGCACACACTTGTAATCCCAGCATTCGGGAGGCTGAGACAGGAGGATTGCAGTTCGCAGCCAGCCTCAGCTACTTGGTAAGGCCCTCTGCAACTCAGTGAGACCTGTTTCAAAATAAAGAATTTTAAAAAATAGGCCGGGTGTGGTGGCGCACGCTTGTAATCTCCGTGCTTGGGAGGCAGAGACAGGAGGATCGTGTAGGTTCGAAGCCAGCCTTGCTGGCTTAAGAAACCCTGTTTCCAAATAAAATGTAAAATAGGTCTGGGAGTGTAGCCCGGAGGTAGAAGGGTTCCATCACCAGTACCACCACAAATAAAGGGGGCCTGGGGGTGTTGCTCGGAGGTAGAATGCCCCTGGGTTTCATCCCCAGTACCACACACACACACACACACACGGTGGTTAGGTGGTTTCGGAGATGTACTGGTCCTCCAGGGTGGGTGCTGCTTCCAAAGATTATTCCTCCTCTGCTCATCTGCTTCTGCCTTGGCGGACCATTCCAAGGTCATGTTCTGCCTATTCATCACCATCTGCAGCTTAGCTGCTTTTCCAGCACCCCCAGCTCCCCGGGGCCACCGCTTCCTCTCCACCCCACTCATCTTTTCCCATCCCCCAACTCTGGCAACTCTTGGCTAAGACCTACAAACCACTGTCCCTGGTTTCTTCCCATTGTCCTGCCACCTTCCTTACCTCTTTCCTTCCTCAGCTAGTTCAGATGCCATGTGCCACCAAGTGTTACCATATACACCTTCGACTGCCTCCCTCTTCCATCTTGACATCATTCCCAGCTGGCAAAACTTTGAGCCAGCTGACTTCAAGCCAGCAGGCCACCTCTCCAAGCCTGCACCTGTGTGTCTAAATGTGACTGAAGAAAGCAGCCCTGTGAACTAGTTTCACTTTAAAGTCACCATCACACACATCTCAAAGAGCCTTCATGCTGCCTGGAGGCCATGTGTGTGTGTGTGTGTGTGTGTGTGTGTGTGTGTATACACACACACACACTAGGATTTGAACCAAGGATCATTCTACATCAGAAGTACACCCCCAATCCTATGTATTTGTTCATTTCAAAACAAGTTCTAAGTTGCTGAGAACCTTGCTAAGTAGCTGAGGCTGGCTTCAAATATGTGATCCTCCTGTCTCAGACTTCCAAGTACTGGGATTACAATTTTGCAGCACCTTGCTTGGCTGCAGCTTTTGAAAAAAAAAAAAAAAAAGAAAGAAAAAGAAAAAAGGATGAGTTTGTGATCTGAACCCTCGCAGGGTAACTCCAGCAACACTAAATCAGGAGAGTAAGGGAGGACATCCTTATCACCCAGACTCTCAGAGCTGAAAATTGGAAGAGTTGGAAGAGGTCTCACCTAGCAAGAGCAGAGACTGAAAAACAGAGGTGTTTATGATTACTCTAGTGCTACTCCCTCTCTGTGGGCTGAGAAACCCAAGCTGCATATCTGCATAGGAGACAGTGAGAGCTACAAAGTCCCAGCTCCTGAGAGGCATGGCTTAACCTGGCTGGTGACTACACCTGCAGATCACAATGGGTCTTTTCTTTTTTGCTCACTAAATTCTTTTCTTTTTTGTTCTTTCTTTCTTTCCTTCTTCCTTTCTTCTTTCTTTCTTCCTTTCTTTCTTCTTTTTTTTTTTTTTTTTTTTTTTTTGTGTGTGTGTGGTACTGGAGATGGAACCTGTTATGGATTGGGAGAATATGATTTGGGGAAACTGTTCCCCGGGAACCCCTGCTAGGGTCCTGGACACACTTACCCCCAACCCATAACAAAACCCAAAATGACCAAAAACAGAAAAAAAACGTGGATTCTTGTCCTAAGCTAAGAATAAATATGCATAGCTTGGACAGTTGCTGAAGATTTAAAGAAGTGTATTAAAAGGTAGAAATACAGAGATAGTTACAGCCCTGTGTCAGAAAGCGGCCCAGGGGGGCAATTCGAATGAAAATACCAAAGAACTCCAGTTTACTGAGTGTTTTTATCCCGCCCAAGTCCTCGGCAGGTCCTTTGATCTGTAGATATGTTAGCCTGTATCTTTAGCCAGGTCTCTGCTGTCTCCAGGTGGATTTGCCCCGTGAAGGGGGGCAGCCCCGTCTAGGAACACCTTTTGTTTCATCCCCCAAGATGTGTGAAATTGTTTCTCCAGGATCTGGGATATCCTCGCATCCCTGGCTTCAGCTTTCTTTCCTTTTCTTTAGAAATGTAAATTACAAGTCCCTCCTTTCTGCTAGCCCTGGCCTTCTTAGTATAAAGGATATATTTTTAAAATTGGAAATCTTTCCCAATACTGATACATTAATACATTTTAAAACTTCTTTCCAATATTAGTACAGAACCCAGGGGCATTCTACCTCTGAGCTACACCCCAGCCCTATATTTTCTTTATTCTTTATTTTGAAATAAAGTCTCTCACTAAATTGCAGAGGGCCTCACTACATAGCTGAGGCTGGCCTTGAACCTGTGATCTTCCTGTCTCAGCCTCCCAAGTACTGGGATTATAAGCATGCACCACCACACCAGGCTTTACCAAATTCTATTCCAACTACCACAGGCTCCCCACCTCCTGCTCTTAGGTATTTCCTCCATCTGAGCACACCTGTGGCCCTCCAAAGGTAAAGCCATGTCCCCGCAGAAAGCACCATCCATCATGTAGTTCTTAATTAACAAATGTGTCGGTATCACAATCATATCTGCCATCTGAGAAGAGCCAGACGGAATCAGGCCACTCACGAGTCTGTTGAAATAAGAATAGGCTTTTTTACTCCTGCTTGATCTTAAAAACAAACTTTAAAAATTAACCTTTTTATTTCTTTCTTCCTTTATCTCTCTCTTTCTCTTTTTTCTTTCTTCTTTGCATTCACCTAGTTCATCATGCCAAGACTTGCATGAGAAAAACACTTCTTTCTGACCCCCGTAGTGAGCAACTGATGCCTGGAAGCAGGAAATTTGATTGCCCTCGCTTCAGGCTGAGTCTCTGTTTTACCAATCACCGAATGACTCAACCCCTTTTTAAAAGCCAGCTGTGACCACTGACTCAGTGACCTCCTGTGGTGGGGAATTCAGTTTTAGAAATAATGATGATAGAATAACAAAGGTTATAGAAGCTCTTCTGCTTTAGGGCGCATCCTTTTAGAACCTGCAGGGAAATAAAGCAAGTTGGCCAGATCTGAGGAGCCCAAGGCACAGGTCTCCTTCCCCCAGAGGCATCTTGTAACTTGTCCCACACAGCAGCGACTTCCCAGGATGGCTCTTCTCCCCGCTGCTCCCCCTCAGCAAGAGCGGCGCTGACATGCAGGCTGTGAGCAGCACCGAAACTTATCGACTGTGTCCTTCCTGCCTCGAACCTCGCAGCCTGTCGACAGCGAGCCCCATGCTCATTCACTAGTGGCACACACTAATCTATAAGATGATCAAAGAAAAACACTGGCTCAACCCCTGCCTGGCCCAGCTCAGGGATTGGTCAAGCGTGTGTGTTAAATATTACTAGATTCTAATCTATTCTTTTCACCCTGCACGTTCTCTCTTCTCTCTCTCTCTCTCTCTCTCTCTCTCTCTCTCTCTCTCTCTCTCCAAAATAAATAAATGAATTCGGGGTTGGCTGAAGATTTCAGCTCTGCGCCTGCTGTGCAGATGGATCCTGCTGGAGCTGGTGCCGGCTCTCTAGGGAGTAGCATGAAATGCTGGGTTTCAAAACCTGAGCAGCGTGTAAATGGCAGCTAAAAAGGAAATGCAGATTGGTGCTGAGTGTTAATTGTGTCTTCCTCTCTTCTTCACACACTTCAGAGACCGTGTGGTGGCAGAAGACAGAGAAGCAGGCCTGCCCCCTCGTGGGGTGGGCTTTGCTCTTTCAAGCTGGACTGAGAGAATAACACCTAGAGTCCAAGTCAAAACATGGAACATGGGGGGGTTTTCCCCCTCTTTCTTTCTTCTTTTTTTCAAGCTCTCATCTGATGAAAGTCAGAGAGGTGGCACCGAGCTTGTAATGAAAGTAAGAGTCTGCTGAGAATGAGCGGATGAGAAGTGACACAGAAAAGGAGAAGCAGGATGTCTTTGTTTTGAAATGACAGGCGATAAGCTACAGGGTGCCTGGTGAGATTTTTAGTCCATAACTAGGTAGCAACCTGTCAAACGCAGGCCCCTTGAATGCATCACAAGAATTCTCACTTGAGATGATTTCAATTCCAGCTCTGCGTGTGTGAGTTTGCGCGCACACATAGCGAAACATAATCGAATGCCAGAAAGCATCGCCATGTCCCGTTAAGGGCACAATTGTAATCACACCGGCAGGCGGGCTCCAGGTTCTCTCGCTGCCTGTCTTTGGTGGTGACAAGGTCAGGTTTAGGACCACAGACCAGGCTGGGTGCCATTTAATTTCATCCCTGAAGACTCATGTTAGGTTCCTCTCAAGATGTTAATCAAGCACCATCTTGATTGATTGTCATTTCTTTTTATGTGTTTTTTTTTTAATATCTAGACAAAGTGGGGTCATTTGAATTTGTGCAGTAAGTTTTGAGTAAGATAAAGCAAAAGAGAAGCAACTGGAAGAACTGACTATTCATTGGCAGGAAGAATGGAAGAATCTGGAACCTTAAGGAAAAAAATCCTGAAATCTCTGTACCTGGACCTGTTGATGCCACCTTTCTCCAGGGTTTTATGAAAAGGCCCCCGGCTGTTTTCACTGCAGTGCCAACTCCATTCTAGTCCAGCAGCTGGAGACAAAAGGTAATGGACTGCAAGTGAAAACAAGTTATTGTTTGGATCCATTCTCTTTCGCAACCAGGGATGGGCAGGTGAGCTAGTCCCCACCCTGCAGTTTCACCCCTCGTGACCAGTAAGAATGGAGTGGACACCTTCCCAAGAGTTGGCTTCCTCTTGCTGCTGTCCCTCTCAGAATAGGCAATGTGCTCTACTCAGCAGCCCCTCAGAGGAGCACCTTTTCCTCACCATAATAGAGGACGGTCTCAGCCTCCCTTGTGGGATGAGAAATGTATGGATTGGATCTCACATGAAGTATCAAGTGGACTCACTCAGCTGTGTGTATGAAGAAGCGAGATATATCCTTTTAGGAGCCTTACCAGAGTGCTAGTTGGCTGGCCCCACCCTTGAGAGAGTTTCCCTGACAAGCAATGGGGCTCAGATATAGGACACAGTACTGGGAAAACAGGCCTCTCTCCTGGGAATCACCTCCTGACTCTAAAGTCCAGTCACTTACCTGGACTTTTTTTCTTCCCAATAGAAGGGTGGCTCGCTGATGCAAGTCATCTTTGCAGAGTCACCATAGAGAAATGCTAAGAATGGAAGTGGTAGCTATTGAAGATGATGATGGTATCAGTCAGTGTCCCATTGCTGTGACCAAACACCTGAGAAAATCAACTTAGAGGAGGCAAGGTTCATTTGCTCATTATTTCAGCCATGGGTGGCTGGTCCCAGCATTCCTAGGTCTGTGGTCAGACACTGCATCAGGGCAGAAGAGTGTGGTCAAGCAGAACTGCTCACCTCAGGGAGCCAGGATGGGGAAGGGTAAGATATGTCCCCACTGACTTACTTCCCCCAACTGGACCCCACCTCCTCTAGTTTCCACCATCTCCCAATAAACCATTCAATTATAAATTTAACAATGGATTAATCCATTGATGCTATCAAAGCCCTAATGATGCAATCATTCCCCAACGCCTTACCTCCCTTTCATCATCACTGCACTGGGGACCAAGACTTTAATACAGAAACCTTTGGGAGACATTCAAAATCCAAACTACAACAATGATGTTAGCTACTAGATTTTAGGCCACAATGCAGTCTCCCCAGGCCTGTGTGCGGGGGACTGTGTTCCCTGACAGAGAACCACAGAGATGTTTATGTGCTCCAGAGTTAGAATGGGATGGGGCTGCTGTCTTATTTTGTGTCAACATTAACTTGATTCTAGTATGTTACGACCAGGCAACAAGAGCCTCAGACAAGGTCTCAAAGCTGCTTAAATGTCATTGGCTAGCTGCTGAAGAAATGTAGACAGGAGCTGTTGTCACAGAGACACTACCTCTCTTCAGTGACCCCAGATGGCAGACCTGTCCAAGAAGCTTGCATGTAGCCCGGGTTGACCATGGCAACCAGCAGAGATGACATCTTCACTGATGCCCTTCCTGACTCTTCCCACAGGTGATCCAAGCACAAGCATCTGAAACCAGTTCTCTAAAACTATGGGGCAGGAACCAGAACAGAGGTTAGTTGGCAGAACGGAAGGAGAAAGGGAACTGAAGTGATGAAAATGTTTCTGGAGTGATGGAAATGTTCTCGATCAGATGTGAGTTACATGAGTGTCTGCGTTTGTCAAAACCAATCAAATGATACACTTTGTGTCTGTACATTTCACTGTATTCAAATTAGGCTTTCATTTTTAAAGAGCTGCTCTGTTTCTAGGTACTTGTTACTGAGGCTGATGATGATGTATTGGCTTTCTTGTGTGAATCTGTCTTCCCAAGAAGACTTTGAGGGGGGCAATGCTGACATTCCTCCCATCCAGCCTGTCCTTCTGGTACCAGATAAAAAGGATAGCCCAGGGAGTCCATTCCTGGTTCCACCATGTCCCACCATGTGCAGTGGCAGATTATAAATATTCCCTTTGGAATCCATTGGCTGTGTCTGGAGCCCTGCTGCCACTTGCCAAGCCTGTACCTTCCTAAAAGTTCCCTGATCTCTCCAGGGCTCTGTCTTCATATATAAGACAGAAGATAATGGCCCCTGCCTCCACTATACATTCACTGCAGGAAACAAAAAATAATGTTTATATAAACTAGGAAGAACTGCAGGAATATAGATTGTACACCATTTCGAAAAGATCATAGCTGTTTGGACACATGCCTGAAATAACAAGATCCTTGGTGTCTTGCTAAAACTCCAATTGGAAAATCTGCTATGAAAGCCTCCATAAACCAGAGATGACTAAATAAACATAGGCAGTGGTATGAATCATACTCCACAGTACCCAGGTGTAAAATAACGCTATCTCCTTATTTCTTGAATTATATAATCTATTCTAGGCTTCCACTGGTCTGCTAGGCAGCAAATTTCCTTTCAATCAGTTTAGGTTTGTCTTGATCAACACTAAGCATAGACATTGCCTTCTGAAACCCTCAGATTAATCATGATCTAATCATGTCCTAAGGGACTAGAAAATACAAGCTCATTATTCTCCCTTCCGCTATACCTGTGATGGGGAGGTTAAAGACAATGGTGGGCATGTGTGTATATATGCACACACATGTAAACATAATGCATGTGCAAGATTTGGATATATGCATACATATATAAACATAATGTGTGAACATGATATGGATAAACATAACGGCAACATCTCCCACATTTAGAGCCTCTCACCCAAAAATTACAATTCAACATTACAATCCAATGATGGGAGGTAGACTTAATGAATACAACTGATTTCAAGAACCCTGTGAAGTAAGGAGAAAAATACCATCCTTAAATATAGACAATCAGATGTTCTTGGGTTGAGTGAGATGAGGGAACTCAAAGGCATAAAATGAACAACTCTTTTTTTTATCATTGTCATTTTATATTTTTTAATTTTTTATTTTTTTATTGGTGCACTGTATTCATACATCATAATGGTATAAAGAAAATACTTTTGTAGACATACATGCACACATCGCCCAGTTAGCCCCGACCCGATCCCCACCCCATTCCCTCCCCATCCCTCCTTCCCATGCTTGGCTTAGTGGTTGACATCTAGTTTTATAGCAATTTATCCAATATTAACAATGATAATCTCACATAACAGTTTCATTTGTCTGATACCAAGCTTTTGATGACTTAAAGATAACATTTCAATATTTCTTTTTGCTTTCTTTCTTACCAGAGAATGTTTTTATTTTCTTTTTCTTTTTTTTTTTTGTTTTTGGTGAAACTATCATACATTTATTTATTTATTTTGCAGAAAAAATCTATCCTAATGTGGAATATGAATTCTAGATACCCAAAACAATCTCAAAAAAGAACAAAGCTAGAAGATGTATATTTTATGATCTCAAACCATATAAAGCTACAATAATTGAAACAGTATAGTACTGTTATAAAGGCAGATAATATAAACCACTGGAGTTAAATAAAAGCCTAGAGATAAATTCTTCCATATATTGTCAAGTTATTTTTGACAAGGTTTCCACGAACATTTGGTGGTGGAAATAATAATCTTTTAACTAAATATTGTTGAAAAATAATAATTACATGAAAAAGAATAAAATTGGACCCTTACCTAATCCCATATACAAATATTAACTCAAAATAGATAAAAGACCTAAATATAAATCTTAAGACTATAAACTTTTAGGAGAAAATCTGGGTCATAAAACCTCATAACATTGAAATTGGCAGTGATTTTGTGGATATGATTTTAATGGCACAGGCAACAAAAGGGTAAACAAACTCCCTAAAAAAATAAAAAAATATTGTATATCCAAAGACAATGTGAACAGAGTTAAAAGTTACTGATAGAATTGGATAAAATATTTCCAAATGCTATATCTGAAGGTATATTAATATTCCAACTAAAAATCCTAAAAATTAACAACAATAAAAGCAAACAATATAATTTAGAGATAGGTAAAAGACTAACATAAATAATGAATCTCCACAGATAACCAATCTTAGTTGTCTGTTGGATGGAAAATCTTGTTTCTCTGGTTCTGGTGTGTGTTACCTATTTCTTCTTTGTAGTTAATCTCTTTGAGTATTTTCTCTAGCGCTGGTTTTGAAGACATAAATTACTTCAGTTTCTGTTTGTCATGGAAGCTTCTTATTTTTCCATCTAATTTGATAGAAAGTTTTGCTGGGTAGGAAATTTTTGGCTGGAAGTTGTTTTCTTTCAGAGTTTGGAATATGTTACTCCAAGCCCTTCTGGCTCTCATGACTTGGTTTGGGAAGTCTGGAGTGATTCTAATTGGTTTGCCTCTGAATGTCACTTGGCCCTTTGTTTTTGTTGCCTTTAAGATTCTCTCCTTGGCTTCCACATTGGTCATTTTGACAATTTTGTGGCGTGGGGATCCTCTTCTCTGATCCTGTCTAAAGGGAGTTCTATAAGTTTCCTGGACCTGTGTATCAACCTCTTGCTCTATGTTTGGAAAATTTTCTGCTATTACTTCCTTGAAGAGATTGTTGATCCCTTTGGTTTCACTTTCTTTTCCCTCCTCTATTCCAATTATTCTTAGGTTAGCTCTCTTAAAATGGGCCCATATTTCTTCAATGTCAGATTCCTGCTGTCAGATATTTTTTTCTAAATTAGAAACTATGCGTTCATTTTTTGAATGATCATCTTCTAGGAGCGAGATTCTATTCTCCATGTTGTCTAATCAGTTGTTTGTACTTTGAATTGAGGCCTTTACTTCATTAATTGCATCCTTTATCTCTTTTTGGCTCTCTCTGAGTTCTTTTTGAAGCACCTCTATTATTTCTACAGTTATTTTCCTGATTTGATCTTCTAGAAATCTCTGCTTTTCTGTTTTATCGGGTTCTGATGTTGTGGGGTTGTGGGCATTCATTGCTCCATTGTTATTCCTCTTTCCCCTGATTTAGGAAGTTTGTGCCTTCTCTGGGTTCTTCCCTTGGGTCACTACGACTTCAGTTAGGGTGCTCTGGATCTCGAGTCTGTGGTATCTTAGTCACCACTACTCCTTTACTGGGTTGTATTGCAGAGTCTCAGACCCTGGAAGTCAATCGAGGCTGCTTTAGACCATGGGGGGTGCCAGGTTGGGTGTTTCTCCTATGATGTGATATTTCTGCTACCACCACTCCCCCACTGGGTCAAGTCCCTGGGAGTACAGTACTGGGATTTCTCCTCTAGGGGCCACAATTTGACTCACTGTTGTTGAGTGCGCAGATGGAGCTGTAGTGGACTCGGTGAATTTGCTGCTGCTACCGCTGGTGGCAATATGGTGCTGCTGCCACTCCCTCGGTCGTGAGGCTGGCGTATTTCTTTTGTTTTTGCGCTCCGCTCTGAGTCCCTGCAGTGTGTGCTGAGCCCAGCCTCTGGGAGTTTTAGATGCTCCCTGCGCTGAGAAATCTGCCAAATTCCTCCTTGCTGATCCGCAGTGGCTCACCTCGGCTCGCTGCCCACCGCTCCTCTCTGGAGCCTGGTGGGCTGTTGAGTGTGCATTGGTCTGGTGCCATCCGGTGAAGTCACCGCTGCCGCCGGCAGTAAGGCGCTGCTGCTGCATCCTCGGCCGTGAGGCTGGCGTATCTCCTCTGTGGCTCTGGGCTCCGTTATGAGTCCCCCTCCTCTCTGGGGCCTGGTGCTGCAAGGGAAAATGGTGCCTGCCGCTTCGTGCCGTGGCTCCAGCCGCAGCACTGCGGTCTGATTTCTTTCAGGTGTCTCATTTTTCCAGCCCTTTTTTTCTCTGTCCCTTGTAATTACATTTTTTGTTCTCTGCTGATGGTGTTTTCTGGCTATGAAAGGCACTGATTTTGTAGTAATAGAGATTGGTTGTTAGCGGGGCTCGTAAGCTCCGCTTTTCTCTGTCGCCATCTTCCCAGAAGTCCTCAAATGAACAACTCTTAAAGTGACACATGGCGAGCAGTCTTCAATCACTGGGACAGTTGCCAATGTGGAGGAAGAAGTAGAACAATCCTGTGCTGGGGAGAGAAGAAAGATCACTGGGCAAAAGCCACAGAGAATATAAAAGTAAAGAAAATATTTCCCACCAAATTGTCCAATAATGGAATGAGCTCTTTCTACTGAATGGGCCAGTGCTTCCAGTAAGAGGGTATCTGTCCATCCTAAGCACAGTATCTTGAAGGGCTATGGTTACCTTGGACCCAAGGTGAGCCACTGTCAAGTCTGGTGATATAAAGTCCAGCAACAGAGACTCTGGATAGCAGAAAATGTTTATCCCTGATCTGAGATTCAAAATAGGAGTATAGTGTCAACCAGAAATGAGAATGCTAATGAAAACTCCAAGCAGTGGCCCTTAACGATTTTAGGAACTGTAACATTGAAGTTGAATTGGGGGTCACAAAGAATGTAAGATCCAGCAAAGGATGTTATATCAGGCCCCATTATATTAAAAGTTAGTCACTCCTGGTTGAGGTCTGCAGACTGATATTGGTGAAAGGCTATTGGTCTGCAGAGTCATACTGCAGAGAGGAAGTGAGGGTATTTATTTAGCTGGGGTCTTGGGGGAGGGGGGTAGTGGCATAGGGGGTAGTGACGGTTCTCTTGCAACATCTGGAGTCTTGGGACATCTGGAGTCTGCTCTACCTCCACTTCTGGCTTCTGGGGTTCCGTGTCCTGTCCCAGCTACAGGGTCCTGTGATGGAAAAAGGGAAGGGACTAAGGGGGGAGGAATCCAACCTATCATCTCAGCCTTTTGGTGATATTGGCCAATGACTGAGTTAATAACTACTTCCTGCTATCAGAGGGGACATCGTTACAGGAGCCCTTGGCCAGGAGAGGTCAGGTCATTCAGAAGTGGGCAGGTGAGAATATGGCTGCAGCAAGAGTTGATTGAAGGTTACCCTGGACAGCTCGGTAATGCACATTTGAATGAAATTTAGCAGACAAGGGGCTATTAAAAAGAAAAGGCAAATCATGATAATAGGTCCCAGGAGGGAAAGGAGCTCAGCAGCTACTGGCTCTTGGAACCCTTCCAGAGATGAAGTAAACTGTCGATATTGTGTTTTTAGATTCTCACTTAACCTGGTCAAAGTTTAGACATTTTCCTTCACTAGACTAGATTCATTAATGTAATAACAGCATTTTTCCCTGAGAAAGAGACACACACCACCCTTTTCAGTGAGTAAATCCAGAGCTGGTTTATTTTGGAGGGCTACCCTAGTAAGGGGGCAATTTGTTATTGAAGGGAGGCCAAAGAGGAGGTTGTAGATTCAAAGTCACTTGAAGCTGCCTCTACTTGGGTTAGGCAATATGGGTCAGTCTGGTCAAATGGAAAACATGCTATTGGGTTAGGAGCACCAGTAACAGATTTTGGAGAGAGAGTTTAATACTTATGGCTGTCTGGCATCCAGAGAAAGAGAGAGCACCCATCTTGTGGTCGGTCCAACATTTTGTGAAGGGGGCCAAATAGGTCTCCTTCACAGTGGTTTCCAGACATAAACAGGTGGGCCTGCTGAAATAAAAGTATCAAAGAGAATTATGCTGAGAAAAATGGAGCTTAGTGGGCCCCAACATTGTACAGGAGAATTTGTCATGAGGCTGTTGTAATGGAGCCCTTTTTAGCCGAGTAAGGTGATGACAGTTAGGGTCACCCAGCAGTTTGGCCACAGTTGGTGTGGTGAGGATCACTGTAGAGGGCCTAGTCCACCATGGTTGGAGATGTTTTGGTTGGAGCAAATTGAGGAGGACTTGGCCTCCTGGTTTAAGGGATTTGGCTGCCAGGTATGAAGCCTCTTCTTCAGTCCCAGGTTGGGGAAGATATCACTCAGCATGTTCCCAAAAGAGGTGCCTGAGAAAAGACAAGTAAGGGAGATAGGAAGCCAAGGGAATGATTAAGCACAAAAGGGTGACCATACAGAAATTAAAAGGGGCTCATGAAGGTGGGGCTTCAAGGAGTGGCCTGTTCACGGGCCAGAGCCACTGGTAGGAGTTCAGGCCATAACACCCGCAGCTCCAGGAAGAATTGTGTTAGATGTTTTTTAAGAATCCCATTCATTTTTTTTCTACCTTTCCTGATGAGTGTGGTCAATATGGGATATGGAGCTTCCAAAAAATTCCAAGAGCTTGTGCCACCTGTTGAGTAAGCTTAGAAGTAAAAACCGGTGCATTATTAGACTGTAAGGAATTAGGGAGTCCAAACTGAGGGATGATGTCTGAGCATATAGCATTGGCCACTGTGCTGGCTGTCTCATCCTTTAAGGGGAAAACCTCTACCCAGCCTGTTAGGGTGTCGACCACTGTAAAAAGATATTTTTGTTTTTTATGAGAGGGCAAATGAGTGAAATCAATTTGCCAGTCCTGTACCGGCAAATGTCCTCTCATTTGGTGGGTAGGAAAAGAGGAGTGTAGGCCTCCTTGGGGAGAAATGGCAGTGCAAGTAGAACAGGAGGCACTGCCTTTATTAATCAGCTGTTGTAGGAGGGGAGAATAAAACAAGGGGTTTAGGAAATGTTTAAGCACCATAGGCCCAACATGTAGGAAATTATGTATTAGGTTAATGATCCCTTTGGCCTGAGTCTTATGCAGGGCAGTTTTGTTCTGTATCATAAGCCATGGACAGGAGGGCTTACCATTGATCCCCTGTACTGAGATTGGAGAAGGAAAACTAGAACCCAAAAAGGAAGGAAGGAAGGAAGGAAGAAAGAAAGGAAGGAAGGACTGAATAGGTAGCTTCTATTTCAACCAAAATGGAAATTGGCTTGCCGGCTACCTTGAGAGTTACCCTGGGTTCGGCAAGGATGATCAGGATTGACAAGTCCAGGAGCCATCTGTCTTTGACCAGGCTGAGTAGGGTCACCAGCAGGGCCTGGTCTGGAAGAGTGGTCCCCCTGTGTTGACTCATCTGCGGCTCACCATTTTTCCAATGGCAATCACTTTTCCAGTGGCCCTCCTGGCCTCACACTGGGCACAGTCTGGTTGGTGGGCAGGGCTGAGGGCAGTGCTTAGCCCACACCCTTCCTTGCCACATTTGAATCAGGCTCCTGGAGGTAGTTGTCATTGTTGTCCTCTACCCCTAGGTGGCACTTGTCGCCCACAGGGCTGATCCTCCACTGCTGACTACAGGGCTGCTACCAGGGCATTGGCTTGCAAATCTGCCTTTTGGTGGAGTCAGATTGTATGCTCCATTTCAGCCTCTTCCTCTCAGGAATTAAAGACTTTAAATGCCATGTTCACCAAATCTCGAATAGGGTTCTGAGGGCTATCCTCAAACTTTTAATTTTTTTTTTTTTTTAATGTTAGGGCCCAATTGCCCAATGAAATGGGTTGCCAACACCACAGATCCCACCTCAGTAAATGGATCTAAGCAAGTACAGAGGTTGAAAGCCTCTTGAAGCATATTAAGAAAAACAGCTGGGATTTCATCTGGACCTTGGGTTATTTCCTTAAGTTTATTGTAATTAACCACCTATGGGAAGCAGTCCTCATGCTGTCAATAAGGCATAGGATCATATGGTTTCTCGTTTTTAATCCCTCACCCCCACCATTTGGAGCTGGCTGGTAATCCCCCCAGTGGAGATCTTCAGAAGGTACTATGGCCACTCTAGTAGGGAGGGCAGGGTTAGTCAAATGGGCCTGGTTGGCCCATTCTTGGGAGATCTTTAAAATATGATCCCGTTCATCAGGAGTTAAGGCAGAGGTTAAAATAACATGAAGATCCCGCCACATGAGATTGTATGCTTGCACAATATATTGGAATTTCTTAATAAAACCAGATGGATTAGTAGAAAAAGAACCCAGTTTTCTTTCCATTTGAGCAAAGTCCAGGAGAAAGAAAGGGACATAGACATTGACCACACTCTCTACACTGGCAACCTTGTGGAGCAGGTCCAAGAGAGAAGGAGGGGTCCTTGGAGTGGGTATGGTGACTTACAGTGGAAGGTGAAGGAGAGATAAGGGTTGGCCCCTTAAGGGAGGATGATGGAGGGGAAGGAGCAGGTTAGAGTGAGAGGCTATATTAGGATAGGGTAGTGGTTGGGGTGGTAAGGAGAGAGTCTGGGGATCAGGGGTGGAATCAGATGGCACCTGTAACTTGGCAAGGTCACAAGATGGTGACTGTGACCCAGCAGAATTAGAAAATATTGGCTGACAGAGATCCCTAGCCAGTAGGACTTGGGCAGTGGAACAGTGGGAACAAACAGAGGGGTGGGAGCACAAGAAAAAGAAGGCCTGGACATAAAGGACTTCCAACCTTTTACCAGACCACTTACAAATGTTGCTGAGATTGGTCAAAATATTAAAATCCAGAGTTCCATTTGCGGGCCACCAAGACTTACTATCCAGTTCGTACTGAGGCCATGCCATGTTACAATAGAAATGGAAGCTCTCAGGGCATAAATATTCTGATAGCCCCAGGGTCTGGAGACTATAGAGGAGACAAACCAGTGGAGACTGGGAATCTATTTTGGAATTTTGGCTTCCCATGTCCTGTCCACGGGCAAGAACAATGAACAGGAGACAGGCATCCCCATTGTCCTGGTCAACATCCGGGAATGGGGCCAAGAGAACAGGAGGGATGCCTCCACTCCCTTCTCAAGGCTGGAAAACAACCCAATTGTCTGGAGGCAACTCTGACACAGCCACATGTTTGGACAAACAGAGAAGTGGGAGGCAAGAGGCCAAAGGAGATGACCCACTGACCAGAGGAAGGGAAGGGAACTCACCCTGTCCAAAGCAGTTGGTCCAATAAGGGTCAGAGAGTCCAGGTTCCTGGGAGTAAAGAGGAGGGCTCTCCTCAGGGGCCTGGTGGAACCACCAGGGAGTCACAGGGGCTCAGGGAGTATTAACAAAAAGAGAAAAAATAAATAAATAAATCCTCCCAGGTTTTAGCACCAGATATAACATTGAAATTGAGTCAGGGGTCTCAAAAGAGGTAAAATCCAGCAAAGGAGTATGATATCAGGCCCCTTTTTATTAAAGGTTTGTCGTTCCCAGTTTAAGTCTGCAGACCGATATTGGGGAAAGGCTATCAGTCTGCAGAGTCATGCCACAGGGAGGAAGGGAGGGTATTTATGTAGCTGGGGTCTTGGGGGTGGGGTTAGCTGTGTGGAAATGCCGGTCCTCTCACAACATCCTGAGTCTCGTGATATCTGGAGTCTTCCCCACCTCTACTTCTGGCTTCTGGGGTCCCACCTCCTGTCCCAGCTGCAGGGCTCCTTGATGGAAGGAGGAAAGGGACTGAGGGGGAAGGGACCTAACCTATCAGGTACCATACACCTTGAGAGTCTTTGAAAAGTATGGACCCTTTCTGCAGAAAGATGCACCTTTACAGAAACATACACCATCATATCTAAAATTTTAAGAGCTTCTTTGAACTACCCATCATTGATTCAAAAACTATAGAATGAAAACAGGCATAACTGATACTTGTTACTGATACTGATGATGATATACTGGCTTTCCTATATGAATTAGCCTTCACAAAGCTTGACTAACTTTGGTTAGTGAACAGTATGGTTTTAATTCAGAAATTTATAAATTAGGAAGTCATCATAATCTACTTATCCCTCTTTCTGATAACTTTCCATCCAGTGAAAGAAGAGAGGCTTAAGAAGTGGTAAAGGTATCTTAGAAGACAGCTCTTTTGTGCTCATAGAGGAAACTAGAGTATCCTGAACTCAACTCACTATTGGGTCCTAAACCCAAGAACCAACAAAAATATCAATACACAAAGATATTACCAGGAAACAATTAATAGTCATGGGAGATTTGACTAATCCTAATTACCTCTTTCTTTAGGCTTGTCCCTAACTGCTATTCCCAAACAGGTTCAGGGAAAGAACTTGCTCCATTGTCTTTTTTTTTTAAATGTCTTTGCCTGATCTGTAAACTAATTTAACATTCTTGCCAAAATAATAATAAACAAAAGTGTTAGTTATCTACTGCTGCATTTAAAATTCCCCAAAATTTAGCAGCTTAAAAGAACAAAGATTTGTTATTTCACATTTTGTGTGTCAATAATTCACATACACCAGGCAGAGTGGTGCATGCCTATAATCTCAGTACTTAGGAGGCTGAGACACGAGAATCACAGGTTTGAGGACAGCCTCAGCAAGAAGTGAGGATCTCATTGACCTAGCAAGATCCCATTTCAAAATAAAAATAAAATAAGGCTAAAGATGTAGCTCAGAGGTAGAATGACACTGAATTCAATTCCCAGCACAAGGAAAGAGAAAGAAGGAAGGAAGGAAGGAAGGAAGGAAGGAAGGAAGGAAGGAAGGAAGGAAGGAAGGAAGGAAGGAGAAAGAAAGAAAGAAAGAAAGAAAGAAAGAAAGAAAGAAAGGGAGGGAGGATAATCCAGACATCACACATAGATGAGCACAGGGTTGCTTGCCTGTAATCCCAGTACTTTGGAGGCTGAGACAAGAGGAAGCCAGTACACAGCAACTTAGATCCTGTCTGGGGTATAGTTCAGTGGTAGAGTGCCCCAGGCTCAACTCCAAGTACCACAAAAAAAAAAAAAAAGAAAGAAAGAAAGAAACAGAAAGGAAGGAGAAAAACAAATTTGAACATGTTAATCAAGTGTCTTTTCCTCCAGGTCTCTCAAAAATCCACCATCAAGGTCTTGGCGAGGACTGTGGTCTCCTCTGCAAGCTCAACTGAGGGAGGACCCACTTTTCTCTCCTCACTGTTGTTGGCAGAATTTGGTTCCCCTCAGTCTCTGGACTGAAGGCTTCACTTCCATACCAGCTCTTAGATGTGGGCCTCCTTCAGTTCCTTGCCACTTAGGTTTCTCCACCACCTGGAGAACATAGTATCCTCCCTCAAGCAAAGAGACCAGGGAATGAAGGAGAGCAAGCCAGATGAAGTTACAGTCTTTCGTAGCTTAATATCAGAAATGGTATACCGTCTTTTTTGCTGTATTCCATTTGCTAGAAATGAGTTGTTAACATTTAGTTCACACTCAAGGGGTGAGGTTGACATAAGTCATGAATACCAGGAAGGGAGCATGAGGAGGCACACCCTAGAAACCGCCAGCTGTGTACACAAGACTTCACAAACACTGCCACTTACTGTAGTGCCTCAACCTCTCTCAGGTTGGTTTCTTCTCTGTGAAATTAGGGTGACAATGCTTGCTTTGCAGGGTTGTTGTGAGGGTTAAAGATAATGAATATAGCTGGTCATGGTGGCCCAGCTATATTCATTATTCTAACAACTCAACAATAAAAAGTTGACAGCCCAATATAAAAATATCCAAAACACTTGAATAGGCCTTTCTCCAAAGAAGATATCCAAGCATCCAAGAAGCATATAGTAATACGTTCATCACTAGGTATTACAAAAATGTAAATAAAAGTCACAGTGAAATATTACTTCACACACTGGGCATGATGGCACATACCTGTCATTCAGTACTTAAGAGGCTGAAACAGGAGGATCGCAGGTTTGAAGACAGACTCAGCAAGTAGTGAGACTCTCATTAACCTGACAAGACCCTAATTAAAAATTAAATATAAAATAGGGCTAGGGGTGTAGCTCAAAGGTAGAATGGCCCCTGAATTCAATACACAGTAACACACACACACACACACACACACACACACACACACACACACACGAAATGAAAAATAAAATACTACATCTCACATCTACTAAAATGGCTATAAAAATATAAGTGTTAGTGATGTAGAAGAATAGAAGTTTGTGCATTGCTGGGGGAATGTAAACTATACAACACTGTGGAAAACAGTTTGCTCCTCAAAAACTGCAACATAGAATTAATTTATAACCCAGCAATTCTAATGCCATCCAAAAGAATTAAAAAAAAACAGAGACTTGAGCAGATACTTGCATGCCAATGGTCAAAAAAACATTATCCATAATAGCCAAAGGTAGAAACAACCCAAGTTTTCATCAACAGATGAGAAGATAAACATACAATGGAACATCCATACAATGGAATGTCACTCAGCTATAAAAAGATATGAAGTTCTAGTATGGGTACACACCACGGTATGGCCAACCCTTGAAACATTATGCTAAGTAAAAAAGCCAGACACAAAAGAACAAACATTGTATGATTCCACTTATACAAAATACTCAGAATAGGCAAATTCAAACAGAGAAAAAGAAGGAATGAAGAGTTACTGCCCAGTGGACATAAAGTGGACATATCTCTTTCGGATAATGAAAGCATTTCGGCAGTAATGATAGTTGTGCAACATGGTGAATGTAATTAATGCCATTTAGTTGGCAACTTTTATGTTGTATATATGTATTTTACTACAATATTCTAAAAGATAATGAGTCTAGTAGACAGTAGTAGAATTAAATACTTAATCGTCAGCAGAGATCCATGCAGGCAATGATTTGTATGCCTTGGACCATGACTCTGCCACAGCTGGGATTAAGGAATTTGTCGAGACAGTGAGGGAGGTCAGATGTGCTTCCATCACCTTCTTTCTTGGTCACCATTTCTGGGACACTACATTTCCCACAAATTCTTAGTACTAACAATCTGAGAAGGTACTAACAGAGAGATTGCCATAGTCCCCGTGATAGTTTAGGAGCCATATTAGTGGGTTTTAAGTAAAGCATACAAAAGCAAAATTTTCCTTTGTTAGCTCATCCTCTTTCTGCATCAGTTAGTTCCCTGTAAGACTTAATCTCACAAACTATTCCAAAATTGCTTATCTGCCCATCTATAATGGCTCCTTGTCTATGGTGTTGGAGACCAGTAGTTAAAGACTCAGGTCTCTTGGAGCCAAGTAGCCCAGGGTTTGAATCTAAGCCCTACAACTTCTAGACTGTGATCATGAGCTGGTTACCCAAACTCTCACTGCATCAGATTCTTCACTGTAAATGAGGATGACAATGCCTAGCTTATAGGATATGATAAGATATAAATGAAATAGTGCATATAAGGGATTTAAGAAGCAGCTGGCACATATCAAAATGTGTGATAAATGGTAGTTAATATTATTTAAAACACTATCACTTTTTTACTAAAACATATAAATGTGTCAATGGATCTTTTGTATATACTTTTATTGGTGCAATGTAATTATACATCATAGTGAGAGTCAAAGTGATACAGACATACACGCACACATCCACATCACTTCTATTTCCTTTCACATACCCCCCCCTTCCTCCCTCCCCATTCATGTGAGGTCAGTAGTGAAGCCTTGCATGGATGTAACCTTCTCTGAACTGTTCCCTTTCTCAATCCTTATTTACCCTTCCCCCTGCCCTCTTCCACTGTTTCTCTCCTGGTTTGCCTGAAGTTCCTTTTGCTTCCTATTTTTGTTCTAGTTGGTCATTGGAACTTTAAATGAGGAAAGAATTATTTAACTTTAGTTGCCAGGTATCTGATGAGTAAAATTGATTATTCATTTCTCCATTCAAATATTTAATGGACACTTACTACATGAATGCCATTGTGCTATTACGAGCTCCTCCTTCATTCAACTGATAGAGTAAGAGCAGGAAAGGGAGGTGTGAATTGGATAATAGCCTTTGCTGGAGTCACTGTGAGAACTGGTGATATTCCCAAAGCAATTATAATCTTCCAAGTAGCCCCTAGTGTCCATTCACTTTATATTACAAATGGATATGAAAAGTCAACATGAATATGTCACCATCTTTAAATAGAGCACACTGCTTCTTGCATATGAAAGTTATAAAGACCAGACTCCTTGATAGAAAATGAAATTCATTTTTGTACTGTTTATGACAATACATTTTAGCTAAATAAGAAGGTAAAGAAACACCTGTATGCATATCCAAATTGTAAGAATCCCATAGGCAGCTGTTTTTTAAGAACATGAAGAAATAACACATTAAAACTACCCTGAGATTCTATCTACTCTCAACTGGAATGGCAATCATCAAAAATACAAACAATAAATGCTGACAAGGATGCCTGGAAATAGAAATTCTAACACATTGTTGGTGGAACTGCAAATTAGTGCAGTCACTTTGGTCTGGGACTGGAACTACCATATGAATCAGCCATACTATCCCTAGGTATCTTTCCAATGGGATTGAAACCAGAATATTTTAGTGATACATGTCTATCTAGGTTTACAGCAGCACAATTCACAATAGCCAAATTGTGGAATCAGGCTAGGTGTCTATCAACACATAAATTAGTTATGAAATTAAGGAATAACATACAATGGACTACTCAGCCATAAAGAAGAAAAAAGTTATGTCATTTGGGGAAAAATGGATGGAATTAGAGAATATTATATTGAGACCAGCCAGTCACTCACACAAAAAAGAGGCATATGTTTTCCTTCATACGTGGAAGTTCAGGGAAATCTGGGATACAAAAGGGACTCCAGACAAAGGAGGAGTGGAAATAGGAAACGAAGAAATGAGACTCATTTTTGTACTGTTTATGACAATATTTTGTTAGCTAAATAAGAAACCAAGTGATGGATATGACCTAAGGGTGTGAGATGGGTGAGGGGAGGGGATTCAATGAAAGAAATACTTGAATCTATGCAATGTCCATGTACAAAATTATCAGTGCCAATTTCAGCATCCTGTATAGAAAAGGGACGGGATGGGGGAAGCTTGCCAAGTGCCACGTGCATGTGTGTCTCTGTCACTGTGAATTTCATTATGATGTATGATTTCACCAATAAAAATTTTTAAAAAGAAAAAGATAAGCCAAGCATGGTGGTGCATGCTCGTAATCCCAGCATTCAGGAGGCTGAGACTAGAGGATCACAGTTCGCAGACAGCCTCAGCTACTTAGTGAGGCCCTGTTTCAAAATAAAGAATAAAAAATAGAGCAGAGGATAGAGCTCAGAGGTAGAATGCCTCTGGGTTTCATTCCCAGACCCACAAAAAAAAAAAAAAAAAAGGAAAAAAGAAAAAAAAAGAAAAAGATACAAAGTTGAATATAGAAACCCCTCCAAGTTCTGAGGGTCCACCATTTGTCATCCTATTCTGGCTTAAATTTTTCCTAGAAACATAATTTCAAATGATTGTACATGTATTGCTATTATTTTCTATTAACTGATTATAATCAAATCATTGCCTTTTAAAAATTATTCTAATACTTTCTCTATGCTTCCTCCCATGAAAATATTCTAAATTAAGGACATTTGAAGATTTTACTTTAATTCTTGTCTTTTAGAATGCAAAATGTACTTTTATATACCACAAAGAAAACTTTTAAAATTAATTTACATAATGAGTTCCATAAATATTTGTTTTTACAACCCATAGTTATTATATACTATGAAAAAGAGAAAACCGGAATATATTCTCCCACCACACCTCATAATAATAAGAGAGGTAACACTGATGAAGTAGGGGATAATCACCCCGGTTCCACTTGAATGACCCCAGTGACAGTAAACCACTATTTTTATTTATTTATTTATTTATTTATTTATTTATTTATTTATTCATTTATGTGTGTGTGTGTGTGTGTGTGTGTGTGTGTGTGTGTGTTTTACTGGGGATGGAACCCAGGGGCCTTTACCTCCATGCTACACCTCCAGACCTATTTTATATTTTATTTGGAAACAGGGTGTCACTAAGTTACTGAGAGCCTCACTAAGTTGCTGAGGCTGGCTTCGAACCTGCGATTCTCCGGTCTCAGCCTCCCAAGTACTGGGATTCCAAGTGTACGCCACCTGGACCGGCAGGCAACTCACTATTTAAGAGACACTAAACTCAGTATCAGTAAGTTTTAATTGTTATAAAGTTATTTCACAGCTGGGCATGGTTGCGCACACTTGTAATCCAGCATTCAGGAGGCAGAGACAGGATCACAGGTTCACGGCCAGCGTCAGCTACTGAGTGAGGCCCTCCGCAACTTAGTGAGACCCTGTTTCAAAATAAAGAATAAAAAATAGGGCAGGGGGTGTAGCTTGGAGGTCGAATGCCTATGGGTTCCATCCCAGACCTGCAAAAAAAAAAGTTATTTCATATACTGAGCTGAGTATAGGTGAGGCTTAGCTCCAACATAGCATCTGGCATAGGTCACTCTGCCAAGCAAAATCAGAAACACTGCCCAAGTTATCCCTTTCCACAAATAGAAGAGAAACTCTTTGGCACAAAGGCAAAATTCCCTACAGAGTTTACTCCTAGCTTCAGCTGTCTTCCCACTCCCTTGAGACTTCAGATTTATATTATAGGTAAACTTTTCAATTTACACTTCTCTTCAGTTTAGACTGAAGGATTGGAGGACAACCTCCCTCTCTTAGAGAACCCATTCCAATTCTTATCATTCAGTGAGCTAATAGTTATCAAGTATAAGTCGACTTCCTGAGGCCAGAAAAAGTCCAACCAGACTGATCCACCTGTAAGTTATGGGCAAAAGATACAAAGTAAAGTATCTGGAGGTAAAGAGGAATAAATAAAGGCAGGTAGAATTGGAGGAGTGTTGAAACTTAGCAAAAAGTGAGCACCTGGGGAGAGTACCCTATTTTATTTTATTTTATTTTATTTTATTTTATTTTATTTTATTTTATTTTATTTTGGTGGTATTGGGGTTCCTGGAAGCCCTTCTACCTCTGGGCTATGCTCCCAGACCTATTTTTTATATTTTTGTTTGGAAACAGGGTCTCTTAAAGCCAGTGCAGCTGGCTTCGAACCTATGTGATCCTCCTGTCTCCGCCTCCCAAGTGCTGAGATTACAAGCGTGTGCCACCAAGCCCGGTGAGAGTACCCTATTTTTTTTTTTTTTTTTTGGTGGTATTGGGGTTCCTGGAAGCCCTTCTACCTCCGGGCTACACTCCCAGACCTATTTTTACATTTTTTTATTTGGAAACAGGGTCTCCTAAACCAGCGTGCGCGGCTGGCTTCGAACCTGCGCGATCCTCCTGTCTCTGCCTCCCAAGCGCGGGGATTACAAGCATGCGCCACCACGCCCGGCGAGTACCCTATTTTTAATGGTGTTTGGCCTGAAGGTAAGCGGCAGGGGGCAGCTATTCAAAACAGCTAAACCTCCACCAGAAAATCACAATCCATTTGGTCTAAAGAACCAGAGGACAGTGTTGGAAACCACAGCCACTAGCAATAGAGAGATGACGTCCACAAAAGGAGCCAGAAATGGGGAGCCCCAAATCTGTATATGAGTTCTGCCTAAATCTGGCTGACACTATATCCACATGACAGGATAAACTCCAACTAAAGACAAAATAAAGTGAGATTTAAGTTGTCCCCTAAAAGACAAAGTTTGCATATTGAATGCAAGCAGGGCAATTGCCGAATTAAATACTAACAAAGTTTGGGAGCTAGGCACAGTGGTGCATGCCTGTAATCTCAGTATTTGGGAGGAGGATCACAAGTTCAAGATGAGACTCGGAAACTTAGCAAACCCTGTTTCAAAAATAAAAAAATAAAAAGGGTTGGGGGGGGGTTCTATCTCTAACTCAGAGGTAGAATGCCCCTCAGTTCAACCTTCAGTATCATTAGTAAATAAATCAATATTGGGAAATAATGATAAAATTCACACCTACTATTCAAAATGTTCAGAATAAAGTGCAAAGTTACTCAATATGGAAAATGATGATTTGTGCTCAAGAAAAAAGAAATTAATGAAGACCAACTAAGAGATGACCCAAATGTTGGATTAGTAGTTATTATAGCTGTGTTTGATAAGGTAAAGAAAAATATGCTTTCAACAAATGAAACTATAAGAAAGCTCAGTAGAAAAGTACAAACTATATTTTAGCAAGTATAAATTCAAGAACTAAAAAAATAAACATCTAAAAAATTCATTACATTAAATTAATAAAATTGAAGTGACAAATGAAAGAACCTATTAACTTGAAGAAAGACAAATAGAAATTATCTAATCTGATGATATAAGAAGAAACAAATTAAAAAACCTGAACAGTTTTGAGATCCATAGGATAATATCAAATAGTTGAACATATTTGCAATTAGGGTTATTGTTTGTTTGTTTTGGTACTGGGGGTTGAATCCAAAAGCATTCTACTTTCAAGCTATACCCTAAGACCTTTTTTAAAATTTTTAAATAGAGTCTTATTAAGTTGCTGAGGTCTTGCTAAGTTGCTGAGGCTGGTCTACAACCTGTGATCTTCCTGACTCAGGCTCCCAAGTACTGGGGTTATACAGATGTACCACTGCATCCAGTTACAATTAGAGTTTTTATAAGGAAAAAACTATAAAAATGAGGGCATATAAATATTCTTTTTTTTGTTGTTTGTTTTTACAGGTCTGGGGATGGAACCCAGAGGCATTTGACCGCTAAGCTACAACCCCTCCCAATTTTTTATTCTTTTTTGAAACAGGGTCTCACTGTGTTGCAAAGGGCCTCACTAAGTAGCTGAGGCTGTCCGTGAATCCCGATCCTCTGGTCTCAGCCTCCCGAATGCTAGGATTACAAGTGTGCACCACCACGCCCAGCTTAAATACTCTTTAATGACAAAAGCTTTCCCAATTTTGATGAAGAATATCAAAATACAGATTCAATCTTAGGCTATTCAACTATGGGCAGAAAACATACAAAAAACCCCACACCTAGCAGTATCAGAGTCAAACCACTAAATATCAGAGATAAAAAGAAAAATCATTTTAAAGTCCTAAAAGGAAAAAAATAATCAGCCCACAATTCTTTATCCAGGAGAAAAAATCCTTTAGAAGGAAAGCGAAGATTTTTTCTATTAAATGAACTCATTGACAGAAGTCATGCACTATAAGAAATTATAAAAGAAGTTCTTCCAGCTGAAAAAAAATTAAACCAAATGAAAACCACGTTTTCAGAAAAGAATGGAGAGTGTCAGGTAATGGTAAACACATAATGATTCCTTTTAATTTCTTTAGCATATATAAAACACTTAAAGCAGCCCAGTGTAGCCGGGCGTGGTGGCGCATGCTTGTAATCCCCGCGCTTGGGAGGCAGAGACAGGAGGATCGCGCAGGTTCGAAGCCAGCCGCACGCGCTGGTTTAGGAGACCCTGTTTCCAAATAAAAATGTAAAAATAGGTCTGGGAGTGTAGCCCGGAGGTAGAAGGGCTTCCAGGAACCCCAGTACCACCAAAAAAAAAAAAAAAGCAGCCGACTGTGGTGGTGCACACCTGTAATCCCAGTACTTGGGGAGTTTGAGACAGGAAAATTGCAGGGTCCAGGAGAGCCTCACCAATTTAGGGAGGCCCTCCACAACTTAGTGAGACCATTTCAAAATAAAAAGTAAAATGAGCTGGCAGTGTAGCTCAGAAGCAGAAGCCCCTGGGTTCATTTCCAAGTACCATAAAAGAAAATAAAAACAAAACAAACACCACTTAAACAAAAACAGTATCATTACCTTGGTAGGTAATACATATATAACATCTATAGTATAAAGAATAGGGGTAGGACTAAATGTACCTACATAATTAAAAGTTTTTTCCATTTCATGTGAAGCACAACAGTATTAACACTAAGTAGATAATGAAAAATTGCAGATGTATACTATAAACACTGTATCAACTATGAAAAAGTTACCAGGTGTGGCTGAGATAAGAGGACTGCAGGTTCAAGACCAGCCTCAGCAATTTCGGAGGCTCTTTTTCAGAACAAAAAGTAAAAATATGGCTTGGAGTATAGCTCAGAGGTAGAATGCCCCACCCCGAGTTAAATCCCCAGTACAAAAATAAAACAACAACCACCAACCAAAAACAAACGAACAAAAACCTACTAAAATGTAAAACAAAGAGATACAGCTAAAAAGCCAATTCATCAAAATATTTTTCAAATGCAAATAATACCAAAGAAAGGTACTGATCCAATAGGAAAAAAAAAAAAAAAAAAAAAAAAAACTTCTTTGAAGGACAAATTCTCCCAAAACATTCTTGATTCTTTTGTAATTCTCAGGAAAGAACATTATATTTATGAAACTAAAGCCTAGAGCCAATAATAATAAAGAAAAAGCAATATAAAAGAAAGAAAGATTTTATGGAGAATTAAAATAAGCAAATCATTATTGTGAGAATTAAAAACAGAAAATAAATGAATAACAGATTCAATATTGCAGAAATCTGAAGGACAAAATTGAAAACACTGTAATTAGAGGAGACTGAAAGATAGGTGATATTTGTTGGTGGTGGGCAGTATCAGAGGACAGACTTGGAACATCTTTTCTGGGAATAATAATGGTCCAGGAAAGCAGGATTGTGCGAAAAGACAAATTGAGGTGAGATGATGCTCTCTGGCTGCTTCACAGGGGAAAGTATTTACAACACCTTACTACAAAATAAAATTTAAAAACTCATTCACTATTTTAAAATGTGCTCATGATCCAGAGGAGGTGGTGCATGCCCGTAATCCTAGTATTTAGAAGGCTGAGACAGAAAGATAGCAGATTCAAGGCCACCTCAGCAATTTAGCAAGATACTCTGCAACTTATTGAGACCCTTTTTCTTTTTTTTTTTTTTTTCTTTTTTTTTTTTTGGTGGTGGTACTGGGGTAGAACCCAGGGGCTTTCTACCTCCAGGCTATACTCCCGGACCTATTTTATACTTTATTTGGAAACAGGGTCTCACTAAGTTGCTGAGAGCCTCACTAAGTAGCTGAGGCTGGCTTCGAACCTGTGTGATCCTCCCAAGCACGGGGATTACAAGCGTGCACCACCACGCCCGGCTTTGAGACCCTTTTTCAAAAAAAAAAAATAAAAAGGGCTGGGGGTTTAGCTCAGAGGTAGAATGCTCCTGGGGAGTACTAAACAAACAACAAAAAAGTGGTAGTAATGCCAAATGTAATTATTTAGCAAAATAAAAAAAGATGATAACTAATCTAAAAGGCAAAAATAATCTATATATAAAATCCCAGATTTTATTAATGAAATCTAGGTCTAGGGAGAGAAAACAGGAAGGAAGTAAATGAATGATAAATTTCTCGCCCAGCACAGAGGCAATCATTTGTTCTTTCGCTTCAAATAAAGCTATGAGTGCCAGGCGTGGTGGTGCACACTTGTAATCCCAGTCCGTGGGAGGCTGAGACAGAAGAATCACAGGTTCAAAGCCAACCTCCACAATTTAGTGAGGCCCTCCACAACTTAGTGAGACCCTATTTCCAAATAAGAAATAAAATCAGCCTGGGGGTTTAAAATGCCTCTGGGTTTCAAATAATAAATAAACAAATAAAGCAAGCTATGAGATAGATTTCATTTAAATCTGACAGGTAAAAAAAATGAATTAAAAAGAAACCATAGGCATGACTGAATCTCATAAAATTCTTTCTTTGAAATAAAAATTATTCCATCCCAAAATTGTTCTTTGAAGTTAGAAAAAAAATTAAGCACTAAAAGCCTTAAGTGATTATATGAGAGTTTTTCAAAATGTGCTTCTTAATGAGCATAAGCATAAGTTTCCAAGAAATAATACTTCATAAACTGTTTTTAACCATCTAAAGATACCACTTGACTAAAATACATGCATATTTATATATATGCAGACACATGTATATACAGACTTATTTTTAAGTACAAAGTTTGAAACTTTGGAGGAAACCAATAGCAACAGGTTGATCCAAAAGGCAAAATCACCTATTCAAAGAAAACCAACTTGAGTCAAGCATGGTGGCCGCATGCTTGTAACACTGTAATTAGAGGAGACAGAAAGGTGACATTTGGGAAACTGAGACAGGAAAACTGCAGATTCCCAGCATTTGAGAAGCTGAGACAGGAGGTTCACAGGTTTCCGGCCAGCCTCAGCTACTTAGTGAGGCTCACCACAACCTAATGAGACTGTGTTTCCAAATAAAGAATAAAACATAGGGTTGGGGGTGTAGCTCAGAGGTAGAATACCCCTGGGTTCCATCCCTACTACCAAATTAAAAAAAAAAAAAGAAAAGGAAAGGAAATCATATTAATTTCAAGGGAGAAAACAAAACTACATGTGAAACACATGACATGGATATGATTAAATCTAGTAATTGCTGGGCATCATGGCCCATGCTTATAATCCCAGTACTTGGGAGGCTGGGACAGGAGGATCACAAGTTCCTGGCCATCCTCAGCTACTTAGTGAAGCCCTCTGCAACTTAGTGATACCCTGTTTTTAAATAAAGAATGAAAAATAGGGCTGGGGGTATAGCTCAGAGGTAGAATCTGCATCCCCAGTCTTTTTTTTTTTTTTTAATTTATTATTATTAAGACAGGGTCTCACTAAGTTGCTTAGGCTGGCCTGAACTTGCAATCTTCCTGCCTCTGCCTCTGGAGTAGCTGGGATTACAGGTATATGCCATGGCACCTAGGTATTTCCAGATTCGTAATAAACAATTTACAATTGTTTATTGTATATATGTATATGTATATACATTTTCATTGAAGACATTTTATAGGTCTTTTGGTTTTATATTATAATTTGAATTATTTAATTTTAGGTCTGCTAATCGATTGCTATTACTAGGATTTCTTATTATCTCATTCAGGGGATTGTTCCAATTGTTATTAACTCACCATAAAGAGGAGAGAATATTAATCAAACTGGCCTAGAATTGACACAGTTATTAAAATTGGCAAATAAGGACATTAGAACCATTATTATGACTGTATTCCTTATATTTAAAAAGGTAAGTAGAATCATGCAAAGGAAAAACGCAAATAGAATTTCTAGACATAAAAACGATGATATGAAAGATGAATAATTTGTTGGATGGATTAACACATTAAACATCACAGAAGAAAAGATTAGTAAACTTGATACAATAATAGAAACTATTCAAAATGAAACAGTAAAAATTTTTTAAATTGGACACTGTATATACAATTTTTACAAATAAATAAGTATATTTACTTCTTGAGAGAGAACTGAAGAGCTTCTGTACAGCAAAGGAAACTATCAAGAACCTCAACTGAGAGCGAACAGAATGGGAGAATATTTGCAAATCAAAACTACCCTGAGATTTCACCTAACTCCAACTAGAATGACAATCATTCAAAACACAAACAACAAATGCTAGTGAGAATGTGAAACCCTGTTTCAAAATAAAAGAATAAAATAGGGCTGGGGATGTAGCTCAGAGGTAGAATGTCCTTGGGTTTCATCCCCAGGACAATAAGTAAATAGTTGGTGAGATTTCAAATTAGTGCAACAACTTTGGAAAACTCTATGGAGGATCCTCAGAAGAATGGGAATGAACCTATCATATGATCCAGCAATATCACTTTGGGTATCTACCCAAAAGAAAAGAAACCAAACTACCAAACTAATGCATGCTGATCTATATTCATAGCCACACAATTCACCATAGCCAAACTATGGAACCATCCAAGATGTCCATCAACAGATGAATGGATTACAAAATTATGGGATATGTACGCAATGGAATTTTACTCAGCCATAAAGAAAAACACAACTACATCATTTACAGGGAAATGGATGGAACTGGAGGACATTATGTTATGTGTGATTAGTAAGTCACACAAAAAATAAGAAATCAGATGCTCTCCCTAAGTTTGTGGAAACTAGGGAGAAAATGGGTAACAGGAGGAACTCTAGATGAAGAAGGAGATACTATAAATCAACAAATATGGTGACCTAACTTAGGGGATGGAGGGAGGAAGAGAGAAATTCTGTAATGCACATGATGTACATTAACAAAGATATCAAAGTCAATCATTAAGCCAAACATGAGAAGGAGGGAGGGGGAAGAAATGGGGTGGGAATTAGGTGAGGGCTAATTGGGTGATATGTGCATGTATGCCTTTACTATCTTGTACTCCATTAAGATGTAAGACTACAATGCACCAATAAAATTAAATTAAAAGAAGAAACGAGAGTCAGTTACATTGGAAAGAAATAAAATTACCATTATTTTCAGATGATATGATCATCTATATATATATATGTAAAATTTTAAAACCACAAAAAACCCTACTAGAACAAATAAGTGAATTAAGCAAGATGGTAGGATATAATGAGGAGATAGCAAGGAAGTAGGCAGATAGGGAAGAGGCCTTAATAGAAAAAAAAGTCAATTTCCTGAGGGGTGAGGGGCCAAGGTTCAGAGATAAGAAGGACCAAAGCTTCACAAAGCCATCAGTTTACTAATCAACAAACCCAGGAGCCATCACTGGAGCAAGTCTGACACTCCTACTGAATGAAAGGAGACTCTTCAAAGGACTTGCAAATACCCTATGCAAATTCTGAGAGCTGCTTCCCAGAATTCCTGGGATCCCAAACTCACCACAACCAAAAGAGGACACGCAGACATCGGCAAAACCCCTAGCGCAGCCACCAAATTAGGTTCTTCCCTCTCAGGGACCCCCTCCCCTTTGGGGAGCTTTTTTCTCTCTCGTAGGTCATGTTAGCCTTGAGAGAAGGCAGAGTGCAATTGAGGGCATATGGCTCGGGTTACTCTCAGGTAGTGACTTGAAGGCCTCTGCTGGACATCAAGGCCGGCCCAGGCCCCTAGGACTGACCTGCACCTCTTTTCTGGCAGATCGCGTGGACTCTGGAAGAAAGCAGCGTGAAATTGAAAGCATTCGGCTTGGGCTATTCCCAAATGTTGTCCTGAAGGCAGCTACTGGACCCCAGAGTTCCGATAGCTCCTTTGGGGTGTTCAGCCATCTTTCCTTATTCCCTGCTGCTTCCAATAAACCATTTACTCCCCTTCCTGCAGTCTGTGGGTGTCATTCTTCGCTCACCATAGACAAGAACCCGGTAAGGAAACACCAAGTTTCTTCTCAAGAAACCCCCACTTCATCTTGGGGGCTCAGAAGAAACCCCCCGTTTCAATAAGATCAACTATAAAAAGCAATTGTATTTATATATATTAGCAATTTATATTAGATACGTATGCCTCTACCATCTTGTACTCCATAAAGATGTATGACTACAATGCATGAATAAAAAGAAAAAAGTAGAAAATAAAAATTAGGACGGAGGGTACCGGGCATGGTGGCGCATGCTTGTAATCCCAGCATTTGCGAGGCTGAGACTGGAGGATCGCGGTTCATGGACAGCCTCAGCTACTTAGTGAGGCCCTTTGCAAATCAGTGAGACCCTGTTTCAAAATAAAGAATACAAATTAAGGTTGGGGGTGTAGCTCAGAGACAGAATGCCCTAGGTTCCATCCCCCATGCCATAAATAAAAAAGACACACTTGTAATCCCAGCACTTGGATGGCTGAGACAAAAGAATTGCAGGTCTGAGGCCAGCCCCAACAACTTAGTGAGACCTGTTTTAAAATAACAGAATAAGCCAGGCGTGGTGGTGCACGCTTGTAATCCCAGCATTTGGGAGGCTGAGACTGGAGAATCGTGGTTCACAGACAGCCTCAGCTACTTAGTGAGGCCCTCTGCAACTTAGTGAGACCCTGTTTCAAAATAAAAAATAAACAGGGCAGCGGGTATAGCTCGGAGGTTGAATGCCCCTGGTTTCCAACCCCAGACCCACAAAATTAATTAATTAATTAATTAATTAATTAATTAAAAATAAAATAGGACTGGCGGTGTATCTCAAAGGTAGAATGTCCTTGGGTTTCATCCCCAGTACCATAAATAAATACATACATACATACATACATACATACATACATACATAAATAAATAACACTGTTGAGAGAATGAAAAGACAGATATGGCTGGGCATGGTGGTGCATGCCTCTAATCCCAGTACTTGAGAGGCTGAGACAGGAGTATAGCAATCCTCAGCTACTTAGTGAGGCTCTCAGCAACTTAGTGAGACCCTGTTTCCAAATATTAAAATAGGTCTGGGAGTATAGCCTTGAGGTAGAAAGCCCCTGGGTTCCACCCCCAGTATCACACACACACAAAAAAGACATGGACAGGAAAGCAAATTGCAAAGTATATAATGAACTTTCAAAATTTAGTAAGAAGGAAACATTATACATCTATATCTATATTGTACCAGTATTGGGAAGAGGCTTCAAAATGTATTAATGTACCAGTACTGGAAAGATTTTCAATTTTTCAAATATATCTTTTGGAGTAAAGAAGCCAAGAGCTTCAGAAAAAGAAGCTGCAGGATTCCAGGGACCAAGGGAGATTAGCAAGACAATAGAGATAGTTTCAGGGTCTTTTCCATTATAAAGATAGGATTTCCTAAGGAAGTGGAAGGATGCCATAAACCTTCAGGAGATCCCAGACTTCCATAATCATGGGAGGATGCCCAAAGCCTTCAAGAAAGACCAGAATCTGATGACCAAGTAACACATTTGGGGGGTCAGTGCTAAAAACAGGAAAGACTGGCAGGAAAGAATGTCCCCCCACATCAAAAGAGCGGGCCCTAGAGGGGATGGGTCTAGTTGAGAACTGACTATAAAATATTCTGTATCCAGGAATTATCGGTGATTTCATTCAAAGCACCCCCTCATGTTACCCCTGGGTAACGAGGCTGTAACTGTCCTCTGTATTCTCTCTTTTTAATAAACTCCTTTAAATCTTCAGCAAGAGTCCAGGCTATTGCATATCTGCACTTAGCTCAGGACAAGAACCTGCGGTTTTAGGGGAATAGTCTTGGGGAGCCTAATGAAGGCCCCCAGGGACAGTTTCCCAAATCATAACAGTTCAGAAACCGTAACACATGTATATTCTATATATATAAGAATATTTTAATAGACATTTCATTGACAGAGATGTATAGATGACAAGCACATGAAAAGGTGATCAAAATCATCATTCACTAGGGAAAAGCAAATTAAAAACTATGCTATATTATTATTATTATTATTATTATTATTATTATTATTGGTGGTACTGGGTGTGCCAGTATTGGGAATGGCCTAGGAAGATTTGAGAAAGCTATGATTATTAATATATTTCAAAAATAATCGTGTCAAAATGGCAGCAGACCTGGAGAGAGAAAGAATTGGCTTTGGTCAGGAAGCAAACAGCTATTGAAACTTAGATTGACTTAGCTACATGTAATTAGCAAGTCAATAGGAGAGGGGAACTAGGCCTTTATCTAAAGACAGATCTACATGATTGGATAAGCTAGCTAAGATGATAGGAGGGGTCGACCTTCATGAAAGGAGACGCCTTGCCACACCTTGTTGGGGGAGGTACCTTACAGGGACATTCACTACATCAGAGTCAGGCAAACAAGATGGAGGTCATGGGTATAAAAATTCCGGTCCATGTGCTGTATCTTGGGGTGTGGTGAGTTGGCACAGGCCACCCTCCCCCCTCATGCCATTTTGGCACAGGGCTGCAACTATTTTCTGTATTTCTATTTTCTGTATTTCTATCTTTTTAATAAACTTCTTTAAATCTTCAGCAACTGTCCAAGCTATGCATATTTATTCTTAGCTTAGGACAAGAACCCGGGGGTTTTCTTTTTTTGGTCGTTTGGGGTTTTGTTATGGTTTGGGGGAAAGTGTGTCCGGGACCCTCAACCATTTTCAGGCTCTCCAGCATACGGGTCAGCATGCTGCTTTTTCCTTCTCTATTTCCTACTGCTCTATTTCCTACTGATTTTGTAATAAAGATTTGTTAAAGCTGTACTGAGTTGCCTGTTAGTTTTAATTTTTCTATTCAACAAACCTTAGTTGAATAAGAAAAAGGACCCCCACCATTTAAACCGTAACAATGAGAAAAGAGGTACATATCCATGTGAATGTACCAAGCAGAGGTTCCCGGGGAACAGTTTCCCCACAACCATATTCTCCCCCAAAACGGTAACATTTTTGGTACCCAACTACATGGGGCATGTGGCTCAGTAATTTTCACGGGACGTTTTGTCCAGTGGCCAGTGGGGAACAGCAGCAGTTTTAGCTCCAGCTGTTGAGCTGTTGAGCTTTAAAACAGCTATAGAGCAGCCTTTGCATCACGGCATCTCTGAAAGTGACTTCCAGGGCATCTCGTCGGTGGTCCTAGTAACCACTGCACCCCAAAAGGTATGTACCTTCCTGGAGCGATAAGGAGTTCCCCCAGAATGACCGTGAATGTCTGGGAGGCAATTCTGCTTCGTGGGGAACCCCCGGCCAAGGAAGTAGCCCGCGGTCGAATTCCCTCCAGGAAGAAACCCCTTTAAATAGCGTAGGCTTGATAGGCCATTGAGTGCCCATCCATTCTGCCCACATCACAGATGGGACACTTTTAAAATCCCTATACAAGGTTAAATCAAGAGAAATGCCCATGGCCCACCTCCAGAAAAATTCCTAAACAGGAGACGCTAGCCAGCACCCATTTCTAAATAGCAGTAAGTTTTTTCCCCCCGGCAATGAGAAACAGTTTGTAAGGAAATAAGCTAAAGGAAGGTAAATGGACAGAGAAATCTCCCCAAACAGGAGACGCAAGCCAGCAAATGGTAGTAAGGTTTTTTTTTTCGGTGGTTAAAAACAGGTTCTTGGAAGATAAGTTAGTTTGTATTTAGCTGCAGGATCTAGGAAGCGTGGCCATTAGCAATTGCAGCCACGGCTGGTGTGTGTTGATAGCTACCTTGTTTGTAATAAACAAAAACTAGAAATAGATAAATAGTAAAATATTACTTAGCAGTAAAAAGAAATGCCCAGGTGTGGTGGAACATTCCTATAATTTCACAGTACTTGGGAGGCTGAGATGGGAGGGTCACAGATTTGAGGCCAATCTCAGCTATTCAGTGAGACTCTCAGCAACTTAGTGAGATGCTATTTCAAAATAAAAAATAAAATAGGGGTGGGGTGTATCTCAAAGATAGGATGCTCCTAAGATCAAGCCCTAGTGCCAAAAACAAAACAAAATTATGTAATGAACTATGGATACAGATAATATAAATGAATATAAGATAACTATGCTGAGTGAAAACCCCAAACAAGGACTTAGTGTCTGATTCCAGTAAATAAAATTCTTAAGAGTGCAAACTAATTTAGTGACAAAAAGCAAGTAAGTATTGCCTGTGGATGGGGAGGTTATACAGAAAGGGGTAGTTAGAAGGAATTACCAATAGGCATGAGGAAACTTTTAGAAATGTTGCATATGTTCAAGTTTTTAAACATATCAAAACATCAAATTTCATACTTTAAATGTGTGCAATTTATTGTTAATGTAATTTATATAAATTAAAAAAAACTCTAAGGGTGATTGGGGGGCACAGCTAGCATCGGTCACTGCATTAGTCTTGTATTTGCACACACACTCCCCCAACACATCCATCCTGCTAAAAACTCACTTTTATCATGCAACATGACAAAAGTCACCTGGACAGTCTGGAGCTCAGTGGAGAATAGTCTCTGTCTGGTTTTGCATGTTTTGTTCACACAGCCTCAAGTTGCACAGCTTTGCTGTGTGGATGTTTCCTTTATTTTAATCACACTGTTAAATCTTTAAGCTTATGATCCAATCAACCATTCTCTCCTAAGTCTTAGTCCCATAAGTACTGTCAAGCCAAATTTCCCCAACTTCTACTTATGTAAATTGGTGTTTTGTGTGCAAAGAAGATATTTTACAATTTTAAGTTCTTTTATGGTGTAACAAATATAAACACTTTCTGTTTAACCCTTTTGAATCCTAATTGTAATAACCAACCTTGCAATATACAAGCTATGTCTCCCCATGTTGAATAACTTAAAACCTGAAAATAAAGATTATCAGGATCCTCAGCCATAATACCACTAACTTATAAACATCTCTATTTTTTTATTATCTATTTGCCAGTCTGTGTTATCACAGGAATAATAGAGTGCTGTGGAATTTAGTTACTTTTGCTTAGCGAAATTGTGAAAAGTAGGAATATTTTCAAAATTGTGTACATCTTATTGACTATGTGATTGCAGACATTTAATATTTTTTACCCCCATTTATACTTTTACAAGGGCATGTCAACTTCCTTAAAAGTGATAGTGGATCAGCACGTGGGGTAGGCATCCCTTAATTATAAGGCTAAATATGCTTAGCCTTCATCTTATCAGATTTTTTAAATATATCTCCCAATTACTTGAAATAAGACAAAAATAAAAGAAAAACAACTAGCTGGGCATGGTGGTACATGCCTGTAATCCCACTACTTGAAAGGCTGAGATAGGAAGATCACAGGTTTGAGGACAGCCTCAGCAATGTAGTGAGATTCTCAGCAACAGGGAAACTCTGTTCCAAAACAAAAAATAAAATAGAGCTGGAGGTGTAGCTCAGAGATCGAATGCCCCTGGGTTTAATCCCAAGTGCCATGAAAAAAAAAAAAATAAATAAATAACAAGCATACCCTTAGAGCCCAGATACTTTATCTCTAGAAAATGTTTCTTCTGGCCTCTAGTAGCAGGTTTATAAGGTCCTTCATAGCCCCCTTCCTCACTCACCTTTGCTCCATTCCTCCGGTTCCCCTCAAGGCCTAAGGCAGTTGACAAGCCTCTGGCTCAGCCTTAAGTGGTTCCTTTTGAAAGAAAATCCTTGATGAGTAGATTAGAGCTGATTGGAGATACCTGCCTGGGGGTATTTCCTAAGGATTGAGAGCTGCCGAGCTTCCTCATTCACTGTGAATGACTAGAAGAACTGGAATTTGCTCCGAATGTTAAAAAAAAAAATGGCTTGAAAGTAAAAGGAGACTTTGTTTTAGTTAAGTGATTTCAAAAAAAGATGAAAAAATAGTTACAGAAAACCCTGCAACAGGCTCCATGATGGTATCAGTCTTTGTCAGAGAAGGAAGCAATGATGGTAGAAAGTGACCTTTGTAAATGAGACAGAAACCATGCTTGCCTTCCTTCAAAGGAGAAGAAAGGCCCTAGCTAGAAAGTACAAGTTTGTCACCTGAAAAATCAATGACGCAATCCATCATGATTTTATTAAAAAGAAGTGGAAAATTGTGCCGGGCGTGGTGGCGCACGCTTATAATCCCCGCGTTTGGGAGGCAGAGACAGGAGGATCACGCAGGTTTGAAGCCAGCCATGCTGGCTTAAGAGACCCTGTTTCCAAATAAAACCTATAAAATAGGTCTAGGAGTGTAGCCCGGAGGTAGACGGGCTTCCAGGAACCCCAGTACCACCAAAAATAATAATAATAATAATAATAATAATAATAATTAATAAATAAATAATAAATTAAATTAAATTAAATTAAAAAAAGAAGTGAGCACTCCAGCACACTAAATTTAGAGATGTAGAGAATGGAAGGAGAATGTGTTCAGGATTCTCATCAACCTCACAAGACCCTGTTTCAAAACCATAAATAAATAAGTAGGGCCAGGGGAATCATTCAGAGGTAGAATGTCCCTGGGATAAATCCTTAATATCCCCACACACATACAAAATTGAAATAAAGACAATTGGAGAGGTGATGAGAAATGGATTTGCAGGAACTTAGAAAATAAACATATATAGAAACATATGACCTACTTCAGAAGTCAAAACAAACATTAACTGAGACATTGAGAGACTGAATATACAAAGGGACGAGATATAAGAATAGGACTTTGACCTACAACCAATAGCATCTTGTCCAGGAAAACAACCCCTTATGTATAATAAACAACCCAGGAAGTTAGCCTGCCTGCCATAAATCATACTTGCAGGGAGCCAGGTTGCTCTCTTCAGTGGCAATCCAGGAAGCTAAACAATAACTTATATAACAATCAGCCCAAAATAGCCAGGATGTCATTAATACCAACAGCCTCCCTAGTTTCTATCCCCACTTCCAACTTTGGACCAATCAGAGAAAGTAAACTCTGTTCTCCAACCAGTTTCACAGAGAACCCCGCTTCTAGTGAGCCTGTCTGCAGTGTCCCCTAATCAGGCTGCACCTGAAGCTTTCCTTGATTTCCACTGTACACACTGTACAGCTCTCCCCTCCTGTCTCTGCCTTGGAGTCTCTGCCAGAACACCAGGGATCATAGCTGACTTCTTGCTCTAAAAGTGCCAGTAGCCTTTTCTTTTTTGGCTGGTCCCCATTTATTCCCATGACGCCTCCCTCTATGTGCAATGCTCCATGCTCTGAGAGATCTTCCTTGAGCATCTCAGAGAAACAAGCATACTATTTTTTTTTTTTTTTTTGTACTGGAGATTGAACCCAGGGGCATTCTATTTCTATCTCCAAGCTATAACCCCAGATCTATTTTTATTTGTTATTTTCAAACAAGGCCTGACTAGGTAGCTGAAATTCTCACTAAACTATTGATGCCAGTCTCGAGCCTGCAATCCTCCTATCTCAGCCTCCATACTAGAATCACAGGCATGCACCACCAGGCCCTGCTCCAGAAAACTCTTAATAACTGAGTTCAGTTTGCCTCCCTTTCCTCCTGCCCACAGCCTACCCATCTGTGATTCCTGTCAGATCTCTGGCCAAACTAGAACCCAAATGTGTTTTCTCCCCATCCCTAGGAGCACTGCTAGAGCCTGAGGAACCACCTTGCTTCTGGGTTTCCATCCCAGCCTCTTCACTCTGTACTGCTCCAGCGCCTGCTTCTGCTGTAAGCCACTCTCTTTAACATCAGGCAGCTGGATGTGCACATCAAATATATAATTTCTCCGCTCCCACCTTCCAAGGGCTCCATCTCAGGATAAAATCCAGACTCCTGCGCATTCTGGCATATTCCCTCTCCCTCCTCACCTGTTCCACCCCTTCTGTCTTCCACTTCACTTAGGCAGCCTGTCTCAAGGCCTTTGCACCAGCTGTTTTCTCTCCTGGGAATGCTTCTCATCATTCAGATCTGTGCTTAGCCTCGCTTCTGCAGAGAAGCAAAGAAGGAAAGGAGCATGTCAACCATGATCACCCATCCATTGTCACATAACACACTTCTACCTCTCTGCATGATGCCCACCATTACCTGAAACTTTCTCTTGTTAGTTGGTTTTATTTTCCAGCCGGGCATGGTAGTACCCACCTATAATCCCAGTAGTTGGGAGGCTGAGACAGGAGGATTGTGGAATTGAGGCCAACTTCAACAACTTATTTCTAACCCCCTGTAGCAATTTATGATGTTTATCCAATGTATTCCTTAGACCTAAAACAGGCCTGGCATAGAATCAAGTCTCAAGAAGTATTTGCTGAAAAATAAAAGAATGAAGGAAGGGAGGGAGGAATAAAGGAACAAATGAATGAACTTCCTGACCTTTTAGACTCTAACTTCCATGTACTGTGACGTCCAAGTCAACTCCTGGCTTCTCCAGGAAGTCTTCCTTTTCTTTCCCTAAAGACATGCCCTTCCCTCTTGTCCACGCCAATGCTAGCCGTTTCAGCATTCATTTGGGTACAGTCCTGTCTGTCCTGGAGGCCTTTTGCCTATTTTGTTGCCTAATCCTATTAATTTCTCCCCTTGCTTCTTAGTTTCGCACACATACGTGTTCTACCCATCCAAGTGCTCTTCTTTGTGTCTTCCATACAACAGTGCAACAAACAAAATGAAAATTCCATAACTAGCTTTTGAATAAAACTTTAAAAGTGTAGCAGGAAAAATAGGGTAGCATGTGACTGAGTTGCACAGGACAGAGCCAACAAGGAAACGAGGTTAAAATCGAGCCCTCAGAACACTTCCTCGGGCCACATGGGTTTCCTGCTGGTGTAGATGGCTGTGTTCCCCACCACCCATTCATTGGTTTGTGCTGTGCAAAAATCTCTTTCATCCCTTTTCCTTTCTCAGATGCATTCTGTGCTCCAAAGGCAGTAGCAACGCATGGACTGGGATAGCATTCATTGAGGACAGGCTTCTATGCCCAGTGGGCAGCCAGCCAGAAATTGCAGCTTGAATGACATTTTTTTGCTTGGCAAAGAAAGAGTTGCTTCACCACCCCAGTGCTCAAACACCAGTTCCCCCAGTTGGTGAAGGCTTCTTGCTATGCTATTGAAATCATACTGCTGAAAACTCACATAGTAGCTGCTCCCCTAGAGTTTGGTTTGTGATAATGGCTATTTCTAAAGTATGTAAAAGAGCTAAAATTATGGTTTTGTGAGTGAATTTTCAAAAAGGATCAGCAATTCCACAGGTTACTCCGGCTTTCTCCCCATCTGCTGTGACAGCAGGTGTGATTTCACAAGCCCACTCCCATCAATCATCCTCTCCAACCTGTCTCGGATGCCTGACAAGGTGTTTATGTGCCTTACATGGAAACCATCACTAGATTTTGCGAACAAATAAGGCTGCCTTTCAACAATGTGCTGCAAAAAGACTTCTATGGAAACCTAGGCACTGGGTTCAGGTGAGTGATTCATTCAGTGAACAGAGTCTCACCCTCCAGAGGTTGCAAACTCAAAGCCCTTCGGGAGCAAGACACATACTATGAACGTACGGAACATCCCAGTGTAAAGCGGCAGAGAATGGACCAGACTGGCCAAATTGGGTACTGCACGCTCTATCTAAAGAGTGTGCTTTACATAAAAATGGGCTGACTACACACAAGTTTTTGAGTGTTTTTGATGCACTTATCAGCTTTTATTTATTTTTTATTTTTTTGGTGGCACTGGGATTCCTGGAAGCCCTTCTACCTCTGGGCTACACTCTCAGACCTCTTTTTTTTTATTTTTGGAAACAGGGTCTCCTAAGCCAGCGCGGCTGGCTTCAAACCTGTGAGATCCTCCTGTCTCTGCCTCCCAAGTGCGGGGATTACAAGCGTGCGCCACCACATCCGGCAGTCAGTCATCAGTTTCCAATCACTATGCATTTCTTAAGTCAGTACCCGAGCCTGGACCCGAACACTAACACTTTCCACAAGATCTTAGAATTCATAAAATCGGGGACAAATGGAGATGGGAATGATCATAGAATCTCTTTATCAAACTTCATCTTTTCAGGTAAGGAAACTGAGACCCAAAGGACTGATCCACCAGTCAAAGCGTCTGCAGCAAGGATACAGTAGAGTTAAAACAAAAATCTGGTTTCCGATTCAAGTCTGAAGACCTTTCAGCTACCTGCCATTGCTTTTCTTAATACGATGGTAGCACAATCTCTCTCAGTGTGGCTTGATACAATACAAGTATCCGCTTTGAAGGCTTGTTGCAGACATGTTAATAATAGTAAAGGGTTCAAATGATAGAGGCTAGATCAAAATCTCACATTGAATTCAAAGAAAACTGAGTCATTAAAGATGCTCTGAAGCCAGGCATGGTGGCACGTGCTTGTTATCCCAGCATTTGGGAGGCTGAGACCGGAGGATCAGGTTTGCAGACAGCCTCAGCTACTTAGTGAGGCCCTCCGCAACTTAGTGAGACCCAGTTCCAAAATAAAGAATAAAAAAAAAAAAATTGGGCAAGAGGCATAGCTAGGAGGTCAAATGCCACTGGGTTCCATCCTCAGACCCGCAAAAAAAAAAAAAAAAAAAAAAAAGATGCCATCAATAATATAAAATGTGCACAAATATTATTCACAATTATTTTACAAGGTAGCGGCTACAAAACAAGGGCTTCAAATATGGAAATGGAGGTACATAAGCGGACAAAGACTAGAATTAAATCTACAAAATGAAATTAGAGTGTGTGACTTTTGTTCACTCCTAAGATCATTTTAGTGCTACCATGTTGGTCTTCATAGTATTTCAGGTGACTTTAACAATTTCCCTGGAGGTTCATTTTAATCTCAAGGATAACCATTCGTCATATCCTACCCTCTTCTCAGTAGCAAAACCACATATCTGTTCAGGTTATCTACTCTTCATTTGTGACTCAGTAGGATGTTTCCAGTCAATCTATTTGTAGCTCTGCTTCCACTCCCTTTGCTGGTGATTGGTCCAAGGGTGCACATGTGATTTAATCTGGCAAGTGAAACATAAAAATATTCCTAAAGGGCTTCTGGCAAAGGGTTTCCTTGATCTAAAAGGCAGGTCTCATGGATATTGCCACGAGAATGCAAATGCCTGGGACTGCTGCGGCTACACTGGAACCATGAGACAAGTCAGCCTGAGGTCAAGACCTATGGGCTAAGGTTAGTAGAGTGGAAAACTAGAAATTCTCCTTCACAAATCAGTGTGAAGTCACCTGCTAATGGATCTCTTATGTGAGAGAATCAATTCAATTTATTCCATTGAGAAGGGGGTTTTCTGATATTTGCCCAAACCCCAAAGTAACGAACTTGATTCTTCCCCTTGTATTTGGAAAGCACAGCTTTGATGCCTTTACACAGAGAAGAGATAGATGTTCACACACATTTGCTCCTCCTGTGCTCTTCCTCAGGAGCGGACAGCACAACTATGGGGAGCTCACTGAGTCTCATCTCAGGGTGTGGTTAGGATGGATGGGAGGCTCGGTCCATTGTCCTGAGGTACCAGTCACGATTCTATACATACCCTCATATGACCAAAACCATCAGCGCTGTGTGTGTGTGTGTGTGTGTGTGTGTGTGTGTGTGTGTGTGTGTGTCTGGGGATTGAACCCAGAAGCATTCTACCTCCAAGCTATACCTTCAGTCTTCTTTCTTTCTTTCTTTCTTTCTTTCTTTCTTTCTTTCTTTCTTTCTTTTTTTTTTTTTTCATTTTGAAACAGGGTCTCACTAAGTTGCTGAGGCTAGCCTTGAATCTGCAATCCTCCTGTCTCAACTTCCCAAGAACTGGGATTAAAGGGGTGTGCTGCCATGACACTTCTACACAACATCTTCAAGACATAAGAAAGAGTTGGAACCAGTTTGACAGAGACATGCTCTATTAAGAAAAAATAAGAGAGGAAGGAGAAAGAAATGGGGACTTCCAAGAATAGTAATGCCATTCAAATGAATGTGAGGGTTTTTTTTTTAACTCCCCCAAGAGTTCTGGTGACACCAAATGCCCTTCTTTGAATGGTTCTATTTGTCCTCTTTCAAACCAACTACTTTTAAATAATCTGTCATTTTGCTTTACTCTGGAAGTAAAGCAAATCACAGCAGTGCAGTAGGATATCTGAACATCAATGACAAGATTGCACAGGGGCTGCAGAGGAGACGAAATCTCCATTGAATTCAAGGTCATTGTCGTTAACATACAAAGTTCTATGAGTCCTATCTGCTGGGGAGAACTGAATTTTTGAGGATCAGAAAATGTAACGCGTAGAGAATGGATTGCAGGTGTACTTTATACATGCTGGGTATCTTGAGAAACCAAATATGAAGACAAAACAATTCCTTTGTCCCCTAGGGCAGGGATCAAGCCATTATAAAGGCACTTACTCAAGAGAGGTGTGGCGTAAGAACACACAAGCCCCAACCAGGGCAAAAATAAAAATAGTCAATTTCCAATCTTAGAGAATGTTTGCTCCCAGGAAACCCTCAAGTGCTTTAAAGCTATTTCCTTGCAAAATAAGCATATATATTTCTGTATATATATTTAGCACTTTGAAAAAAGAAATACAGCCTATTCTATGATGGAATGTTGCCTACTATGAAAAAGTTAAAGTGCCTCTTCTACCCCTTCGTCTTAGCCTCCATCATACGCGTCCCCGATTCCCTAGAGAAAACTGTTGGTTCGTGCCTCACCTGGACCAGTCTGCAGGCACCTTTCAGGCTTTCCATCTCCTGGACGCTCACTTTCCTAGAGCCATTACTACTGTCAGAGCATCATGCCTCCATCTCCCTCATCCTCCACCCTCCATATACAAAACTTTCTGATTTCTTGGGTGCAATGAAAGCCAGTGGAATAGAGAGGAGGATTCCAGGAAGATGTTGCAATCTGTCTCCCCACCTAGACCACAGCTGCACTGGAAGAATCTGCCTGATACAATGGTTTTGGAACCCTGGAATCTATAAAAGGCTCGCAACTTCCAGGGGAAGGCTTGCACCAGCAGCTCCCCATCCCCAACCCCAGTGTTGTGGCAGTTTTGCATAAGTTCCTAGAGTGACTTGCACACAGGTAGCAGGATTCAGAGAGGGCAAAAAGTATCTGTCCTTTAAAAGTGGGGATCTCCTGATCACTGGTCACAGAAGGACAGAGGCCCGTGGCCACTGTTGCACCTCCTGGTGGTTGCAAACCCCTCCTGCTTGGGTTAAGTGACTTCCAGAAGACTGACAGGGCCAGTGTCCTTTTATTTTATTATTTTTAATTGTTTATGGCCCCCTTAATTTTTCTTTCCCTTCTTTTGGAAGTAGACATTAAAGGCAAAGGCATTCAAAAGCAACTGCGTATGGGAGGGGAAATAGAAAGTGACAACACATAGCCGAGTTACAGATAGAGTTATAGCCAAGCCAAAGTTATCATGTAAAAAAGACCTGAGAAACCTTAAATTAGCACCTCAGGCTGATCCTTGACACAGAGATAGCGTGCAACAATAACAATAGTAATCATAAAAACCGCAAATATGAGGCAGCGGAAGAATATGATTTACAGATTTACCACTTTCTTTTTCTTTTTTCTCTTTTTCTTTCTTTCTTTTTTTAATTTTCTTGGTGGTACTGGGGATTAAGCCCCAGGGTTTTCTACCTCTGAGCTACACTCCCAGCCCTATTCTATTTTCTACTTTGAAACAGGGTCTCACTAATTGCAGAGGGCCTTGCTAAATTGCTGAGGCTGGCCTCAAACCTACAATCTTCCTCTCTCAGCTTCCAAAGTACTGGGATTACAGGACTGTACCACCACAATTTACTACATTATTACATTCAAATATTCAATTTAAATTTGATGGAAAACAAGAATATATACATTGAACAAGCTCAATCAACTCCAAGTAAGACAAACTCAGAGAGACATATACCAAGATATATTATCAAACTGTGTTTTTTAGTTTTTTTAATATTTAATTTGTAAGCATTAATTTGTTATTTTTCCTATCTAGTTGGCACATACTAATAACCAAGTCTTATTAACTAAAAAGAAAACAAGATATTCTTTTCTTGTTAAAGAAAAATTCTTCATATCCAGTCTTCTACAGCACTGAGAGAACAGAACTGTAATATCTTAAATTTAGAAAGTGTCATTTATAAAAGTGTAGTGTTAACCACTTTACAGATCTGTGCTACGTGAAATAATATTGTTATGTTACACATGATAGAAAGGCTGTCTCCTAAAAGGTAGCATTTGACAAATTAGAAATAAGAATCCAGAAGGATAACAGTCTAATAAGGAAATATATTTGATTTAAAATATAAAGAGAATTTAGAAAAATAAAACACATTAACCTGATTGAGATTCGGACCTATTTCAAAGTTGAAAATATGGTAAAGAAAGATCATCAGCATGAGTGGGGGATTATCATGAATAATCCAAAGGCTACAAGCTCACACAGTGCAGATGCAGAGCGCAGAGCCTCCTAAGACAAGTAAAGCAAGTACGATTAATTCTAGCTCCTACCTTTTGACTAATCGGCAGGCACAGAAATTAAGAAATTTAAAGAATTAAAAATAATGCAACGTTAATGTTATTTAATAAAATAATCCTTATGCATGATGTGTGTGTGTGTGTGTGTGTGTGTGTGTGTGTGTGTGTGTAGTACTGAGGATTGAACCCAGGGGCATTCTACCTCTGAATTAAACCCTGAGTCCTTTTTATTTTTTGTTTTGAAACAGGGTTTCTGAGAGTCTCACTGGGTTGCTGAGGCTGTCCTCAAACCTGCCATTCTCTGGTCTAAGCTTCCCAGGTACTAAATTTCAGGCCAGTACCTCCTTGCTAGATGGTTGCCACACTATTAAATTTAGATATTCAATTTAAATTTGATGAAAAACATGAATATAAGCATACAAGAAGTTCAATGGACTCCAAGTAAGACGAACTCAGAGAGACATGTACTAAAACATATTATCATCAAATAGTGGGTTTTTCTTTTCAGTTTTTTTTCGAATATTTAATGTTTTCTAAGTATTAATTTTTCCTATCTAGTTGACAAATAATAATTGTAATATTTGTACATACACACCATGTTTAATGATCAGGTCAGGGTAATTAGGATTTCTACCTCCTTATACAGTTTCCATTTCTTAGTATTTGAATCCTTTAAACTATGATCTAGTTCTTCATAAACTATATAATAGGCTTTTGTAAACTATACCCAACAGTGCTATAGAATTCTAGAACTTATTCCAACTTTCTAAATGCAGTTTGATAATCATTATCCAACCTTCCTCTGTCTCCCCTACTTTTTCTATCCTCTAGTAATTACTATTCTTCTCTCTTCTTTGAGGCCAACATTTCTTTTCTTTTTTTTTTTTTTTTTTTGGTGGTGGTACTGGGGATGGAATCCAGGGACGTTCTACCTCCAAGCTACACCCTTGGCCTATTTTTTATTCTCCATTTTGAAACAGGGTCTCACTGAGTTTCAAAAGGCCTCACTAAGTAGCTGAGGCTGTCCGCAAACCATAATCCGCCTGTCTCAGCCTCCCAGATGCTAAGATTACAAGCATGTACCACCTTGCTCGGCGCTGAGGCCAATTTTTAAAACTTCAGCATAAGCCGGGCGTGGTGGCGCACGCTTGTAATCCCCGCGCTTGGGAGGCAAAGACAGGAGGATCGCGCAGGTTCAAAGCCAGCCGTGGGTGCTGGCTTAGGAGACCCTGTTTCCACATTAAAAAAAAAAAAAAAAAAGTAAAAATAGGTCTGGGAGTGTAGCCTGGAGGTAGAAGGGCTTCCAGGAACCCCAGTACCACAAATAAATAAATAAATAAATAAATAAATAAATAAATAAATAAATAAATATAAAAATAAAACTTCAGCATAACATGGTATTTGTCTTTCTGTGCCTGGCTTATTTCACTTATCATAATCTCCTCCAGTTACAGCTATTCTGCCACAAATGACAGAATTTTGATCCTTTTTGATTGCTAAATAATATTCTATTCTGAATATATACCACATTTTTTTTTTTACTCATTTATCCACTTAAGGATACCTTGGTTAATTCCACATCTTGGCTATTGTGGATAGTGTTATAATTAATATAGTTTAGATATGCAGATATGGAATGTGGATATTTCTTTGATAAGCAGATTTTATTTCCTCTGGATATATGCCAAGTAGTGGGATTGTTGGATTATATGACAATTCTGTGTTTAGTTTATTGAAGAATCTCCATACTGTTTTTATGGGCCACACTAATTTTCATTTTAACCAATAGTGTATACATGTTCTCATTTCTCTACATCTTCACTAGCATTTATTTTTCCTTTTTTTTTTTTTAAATCAAAGCCAGTCTGCCTGGAATAGGATGATATCTCACTGTGGTTTTGATTTGAATTTTCCTGATGGCTAAAGATGTTGAGCTGTTTTCCCCCACATACCTGGCCATTGGTACTTCTTTTGAGAAAAATATATTCAGATCATTGTGTGTGTGTGTGTGTGTGTGTGTGTGTGTGTGTGTGTGTGTGTGATGTTATTAAGGATTGAATCTAGTAGCATTTTGCCCACTTTTAATTGGATTATTTGATTTTTTTTGTTGTTTTTCAAGCTCTTATATTTTTCTGGATATTAATCCCTTCTCAAATGTATATAGTTTATAGTTTTCAATTTTTTCTTCCATTCTCTAGGTTGCCTCTTCAATTTGTTGATTGTTTCTGTACTATGCCAAAGCTTCTTGTTTTTCATATAAAACTATTTGCCTATTTTGCTTTTGTTTTCTGTGCTTTTTGTGTCTTATTTTTAAAAAATCATCACTTATTCCAAAGTCTTTTTTTTTTTTTTTTTTTATTAATTTATTTTTTATTGGTGCAATGTATTCATACATTATAGTGGTATAAAGAAAATACTTTTGTAGACATACATGCACATATCGCCCAGTTAGCCCCTACCCGATCCCCACCCCATTCCCTCCCCATCCCTCCTTCCCATGCTTGGCTTAGTGGTTGACATCTAGTATTATAGCAATTTATACAATATTAACATTGATAATCTCACATAACAGTTTCATTTGTCTGGTACCAAACTCTTGATGCCTTAAAGATAACATTTCAATATTTCTTTTTGCTTTCTTTCTTACCAGAGACTATTTTTTTTTCTTTTTTTTTTAGGTAAAACTATCATACATTTATTTATTTATTTTTCAGAAAAAATCTATCCTGATATGGAATATGGACACTAGATACCCAAAACAATCTCAAAGAAGAACAAAGCTAGAAGATGTATATTTTCTGATTTCAAACCATATAAAGCTACAATAATTGAAACAGTGTAGTACTGTTCTAAAGGCAGATATATAAACCATTGGAGCTAAATAAAAGCCTAGAGATAAATTCTTCCATACATTGTCAAGTTATTTTTGACAAGGTTTCCATGAATTTTTGGTGGAGGAAATACTAGTCTTTTAACTAAATATTGTTGAAAAATAATAATTACATGGAAAAGAATAAAATTGGACCCTTACTTAACACATATACAAATATTAACTCAAAATAGATAAAAGACCTAAATATAAATCTTAATATTATAAGCTTTTAGAAGAAAATCTGGGTCATAAAACCTCACAACATTGAAATTGGAAGTGATTTCTTGGATATGATTTCAATGGCATAGGCAACAAAAGGGTAAATAAACTCCCTAAAAAATAAAAAAATATTGTATATCCAAAGACAATGTAAACAGAGTTAAAAGTTACTGATCCTCTTCCAAGAGTTCCTCCTATGACCCATTTCTCCCTAACTCTCACAAATTAGGGAAAGCATCTGATTTCTTATTTTTTGTGCCTGACTAATCTCACTTAGCATAATGTCCTCCAGTTCCATCCATTTCCCTGAAAATGATGTAATTGAGTTTTTTTTGATGGCTGAGTAAAATTCCATTGTGTACATATCCCACAGTTTTGTAATCCATTCGTCTGTTGATGGACATCTTGGCTGGTTCCATAGTTTGGCTATGGTGAATTGTGCAGCTATGAACATAGATACACATGGATTAGTTTGGTAGTTTGGTTTCTTTTCTTTTGGGTAGATACCCAACAGTGGTATTGCTGGATCAAATGGTAGATTTGTTCCCATTCTTCTGAGGATTCTCCATACTGTTTTCCAAAGTGGTTGCACTAATTTGCAATCCCACCAACAATGTCTTAGAGTTCCCACTTCTCCACATCCTCGCCAGCATCTGTTGTTGTTTGTGTTTTGAATGATGGCCATTCTAGTTGGAGTTAGGTGAAATCTCAGGGTAGTTTTGATTTGCATCTCTCTGATTGCCAGTGATGTTGAGCATTTTTTCATGCATTTATTGGCCATTTGAATTTCTTCTTTTGTGAAGTGTCTATTTAGTTCATTTGCCCATTTTGTTATTGGATGTTTTGTTTTCTTAGTGTTGAGTTTCTTGAGTTCTCTGTATATTCTAGATATTAGTCCTCTATCAGTGGTGTAGGTGGCAAAAATCTTCTCCCATTCTGTTGGCTCTCGATTGAGATTCTTGATAGTTTCCTTTGCTGAACAGAAGCTCTTCAGTTTCATGCAATCCCATGTATTGATTCTCCTTTTAATTTGCTGTGCCTTTGGGGTCTTGTTGAGGAAATGTTTGTCTGTGCCTATGTGTTGTAGTGTTGGACCTATGCCCTCTTCAAGGAGCTTCAAAGTCTCTGGTTTAATTTCCAAGTCTTTGATCCATCGTGAGTTGACTTTTGTACAGGGTGAAAAAGTGGGATTAACATCCAATTTTCTGCATATGGTTAACCAGTTTTGCCAACACCATTTGTTGAAGAGGCTATCTTTTTTCCAGTGTATGTTTTTGGCCTCTTTGTCAAAAATCAATTGACTGAAAGTGTGTGGACTTGTTTCTGGGTCTTCTATTCTGCTCCACTGGTCTATATATCTGTTCTTTTGCCAGTACCATGCTGTTTTTATTACAATGGCTTTGTAGTATAGTTTAAAGTCAGGTATTGTGATTCCTCCTGCGTGGTTTTTGTTGCTGAGAACTACCTTGGCTATTCTGGGCTTTTTGTTATTCCAGATAAATTTAAGGACTGATTTTTCTATGTCTGTGAGGAATGATCTTGGTAGTTTAATGGGCATTGCATTAAATCTGTAGATCACTTTTGGGAGGATGGCCATTTTAATGATATTTATTCTGCCAATCCATGAACATGGAAGGTCTTTCCATCTTCTAAGATCTTCTTCGATTTCTTTTTTCAGTGTTTTATAATTTTCTTTGTAGAGATCTTTTACCTCCTTGGTCAAGTTTATTCCTAGGTATTTTATTTTTTTGTGGGAGATCCTGAGTGGAAGTGTTTTCTGAATTTCTTTTTCAGTGGATTTATGGTTGGTGTACAGGAAAGCTTCTGATTTTTTAAGATTGATTTTGTATCCAGATACTTTGCTGAATTTGTTGATCAGTTCTATAAGCCTTTTGGTTGAGTTTGTTGGGTTTTCTAAATATAGTATCATGTCATCTGCAAATAGTGAAAGCTTAAGTTCTTCTTTTCCTATTTGTACTCCTTTGATTTCCTTTTCTTGCCTTATTGCTCTGGCTAGAGTCTCTAGTACTATATTGAAGAGAAGTGGTGATAGTGGACATCCTTGTCTCGTTCCAGTTTTTAGGGGGAATTCTTGAAGTTTTTCCCCATTTAATATGATGTTGGCAGTGGGCTTATTGTAGATTGCCTTAATAATGTTGAGATATGTTCCTTCTATTCCAATTCTCTGCAGTGTTTTTATCATAAATGGATGTTGAATTTTATCAAATGCTTTTTCAGCATCTATTGAGATGATCATGTGGTTTTTGTCTTTGATTCTGTTTATATGATGAATTACATGGATTGATTTTCGTATATTGAACCAGCCTTGCATCCCTGGGATGAACCCTACCTGGTCATGGTGAATGATTTTCTTGATGTGGTTTTGAATGCGTGTTGCTAGTATTTTGTTTAATAGTTTTGCATCCAAGTTCATCAGAGATATAGGCCTGTAGTTTTCCTTCCTTGAACTGTCTTTATTCGGTTTGGGTATTAGTGTGATGTTGGCTTCATAGAATGTATTTGGGAGAGTCCCGGTTTTTTCTATTTCCCGAAATAGTTTGAGTAGTATTGGGATTAGTTCTCCTATAAAGGTTTTATAGAATTCACTTGGGAAACCATCTGGTCCTGGGCTTTTCTTTGATGGTAGGCTCTTTATTGCTATTTCAATCTCTTTGATTGTTATTGGTTGGTTTAAGTGTTCTATATCTTCTTGACTCAGTTTAGGAAGGTTGTATTTATCTAGGAAGTTGTCGATTTCCTCCAGATTTTCCATTTTGTTGGAGTATAGTTTTTCAAAGTAGTTTCTGATAATCCTCTGGATTTCTATGCTGTCAGTAGTAATGTCTCCTTTTTCATCCCTTATCTTCATAATTTGGGTTGACTCTCTCTTTTTTTTAGTTAGGTTGGCTAGTGGTTTATCAATCTTGTTAATTTTTTCAAGAAACCAGCTTTTGGTTTTGTTGATTTTCTGTATTGTTTTTTTATTCTCTATTTCGTTAATTTCTGCTCTAATTTTAATAATTTCCCGTCTTCTGCTGGCTTTGGGGTTCAATTGTTCCTGCTTTTCAAGGGCTTTGAGGTGTGTCATAAGGCTATTTATTTGAAGATTTTCTATTTTTCTTATGTGAGCACTCAGTGCTATAAATTTTCCTCTTAATACTGCCTTCAAAGTGTCCCAGAGGTTTTGATATGTTGTTTCTTTATTTTCATTTGTTTCTAGAAATTTCTTGATTTCACCTCTTACATCTTCTATGGCCCATTCTTCATTCAGAAGTGTGGTGTTCAGTCTCCACATGTTTATGTTGTTTTTCTGGGTCTTCTTATAGTTGATTTCTAGTTTCATTCCATTATGGTCTGAAATGACACAGGGAAGTATGTAACATTTTTTAAATTTGCTAGTGCTCATTTTGTGTCCCAGGATGTGATCTATTTTGGAGAAGGTTCCATGAGCAGCTGAGAAAAATGTAAACTCTGCTGTAGTTGGGTGAAATATTCTATATGTGTCCAACAGGTCCATTTGGTTAATGGTGTTCTTTAGTTCTGAGACATCTTTACTGACCCTTTGTCTGGACGATCGGTCTAGTATTGTGAGAGGTGTGTTGAAGTCTCCCAGTATTATTGTGTTGGGATTTATGTGTGACTTCATATCACAAAGAGTTTGATTTATGAAAGTAGCTGCCCCTATGTTTGGGGCATAGATGTTGATTATTGTTATTTCCTCTTGCTGGACTATTCCTTTCACCAGTAAGATGTGACCTTCTTTGTCTCTTCTAATAAGTTTGGGTTTGAAGTCTAACTTGTCTGATATCATAGTTGCTAATCCTGCTTGTCTTCGAGTGCCATTAGCATGGATTACCTTGCTCCAGCCCTTTACCTTGAGTTTGTTCCTATCTTTACTTGTAAGGTGTGTTTCTTGTAAGCAGCAGATGGATGGATTCTGGCTTTTAATCCATTTTGCCACTTTATGTCTTTTTATTGGGGAGTTGAGGCCGTTTACATTCAGTGTGATTATAGAGAGATAATTTTTAATTCCCAACATGTTAAGATCTTATTTCTGTTTAAGATACTGTTTATTCTTCTTTGCTTAGTTGTCTGCTGGATGGGAATTCTTGTTTCTTTGGTTCTGGCGTGTATTACCCATTTCCTCTTTGCAGTTAATCTCCTTGAGTATTTTCTCTAGCGCTGGTTTTGAAGACATAAATTCCTTCAGTTGCTGTTTGTCATGGAAGCTTCTTATTTCCCCATCTAATTTGATGGATAGTTTTGCTGGGTAGGAAATTTTTGGCTGGAAGTTGTTTTCTTTCAGAGTTTGGAATATGTTACTCCAAGCCCTTCTGGCTTTCATAACTTGGTTTGGGAAGTCTGGAGTGATTCTAATTGGTTTGCCTCTGTATGTCACATGGCCTTTTGTTTTTGTTGCCTTTAAGATTCTCTCCTTGGCTTCCACATTAGTCATTTTGACAATTATGTGGCGTGGGGATCCTCTTCTCTGATCCTGTCTAAAGGGAGTTCTATAAGTTTCCTGGACCTGTGTATCGACCTCTTGCTCTATGTTTGGAAAATTTTCTGCTATTACTTCCTTGAAGAGATTGTTGATCCCTTTGGTTTCACCTTCTTTTCCCTCCTCTATTCCAATTATTCTTAGGTTAGCTCTCTTGAAATGGGCCCATATTTCTTCAATGTCAGATTCCTGCTGTCGGGTTTTTTTTTCTAAATTAGAAACTATGCGTTCATTTTTAGAATGATCATCTTCAAGAAGCGAGATTCTATTCTCCATGTGGTCTAATCTGTTGTTTATACTTTGAATTGAGGCCTTTACTTCATTAATTGCATCCTTTATCTCTTTTTGACTCTCTCTAAATTCTTTTCGAAAGTCCTCTATTATTTCTAAAGTTATTTTCCTAATTTGATCTTCTAGAGATCTTTGGGTTTCTGTGTTATCAGATTCTGATGGTGTGGGGTTGTTGGCATTCACTGCTCCATTGTTATTTCTCTTTCCCATGATTTTGGAAGTTTGTGCCTTCTCTGGGTTCTTCCCTGAGTCACTACAAGTTCACTTAAGATGCTCTGGATCTCGTGTCTGAGGTATCTCAGTCACCACTACTCCTTAACTGGGTTGTATCACAAAGTCTCAGACCCAGGGAGTCAATTAAGGCTGCTTAGACCGTGGGGAGTGCCAAGTTGGGCGTTCTCCAGTGGGGAGTTGTGACTATGGTATGATATCTCTGCCACTGCCACTCCCCCACTGGGCTGCACTGCAAAAATCTCCGACCCAGGGAGACTATCTGCGCAAGTCCCTGGGAGTGCAGTACTGGGATTTCTCCCCTAGGGGCCGCAATTTGACTCACGGTTATTGAGTGCGCTGATGGAGCTGTAGTGAACTTGGTGGATTCGCTGCTGCCGCCACTGGCAATTTGACACCACTGCCACGGCGTATTTCTTCTCTTGTTTTGAACTCCGCTCTGAGTCCTTGCCAGTTGTGCTGTGCCCGGCCCTTGGGAGCTTTAGATGTTCCCGCTGCCGCCAGCAGTAAGACGCTGCTTCTGCGTCCTAGGCCGCGAGGCCAAAGTACCTCCTCTCTGGATTTGAGCTCTGTTTTGAGTCTCCCACCTCTCTGGAGCCTGGTGCTGCTAGGGGAGATGTAGGCCGCGCCGCTCCGGCCGCTCTGCGCCGCGGCTCTGGCTGCTCTGCACCACAGGTCTGACCACTCCGGCCGCTCCGGCCGTTCCGCGACGCGACTCTGGCTGCTCAGGCTGTTCTGGCCACTCCGCTCCGGCTGTTCTGACCGCTCTGCTCGGCTACTCTGGCCGCTCCACTCCGCGGCTCCGGCCACTCCACGCCGCCGCTCCAGCCGCTCCACTCCGCGGCTCCGGCCACTCCGCGCCGCCGCTCCAGCTAATCCGGGCTGCGGCTCTGGCTGCTCCCGCTGTTCTGGCCACTCTGCTCGGCTGCTCTGAACCGCGGCTTCGGCTGCTCTGCACCGCGGGTCTGGTCCCTCCAGCCGCTCTGGCAGTTCTCCCAAAGTCTTGAAGTGTTTCCCCAATGTTTATTTTTTTGGTTTTTTTTTGGAGTTACTGATAGAAATCTCTTTATTCAAGACATTTTATATGCAGAACAATTTGTAATTATGATTGGATTTTGTTTTTATTTTTAATTTTTTATTTTTAATTGGTGCACTGTATTCATACATCATAGTGGGATACATACTTTTGTAGACATACATGCACACATTGCCCAGTCAGCCTCCACCCGATCCCCACCCCATTCTCTCCCTATCCCTCCCTCCCATGCTTGGCTTAGTGATTGACATCTAGTATTATAGCAATTTATCAAAACTTAAAAATGATAATCTCACATAACAGTTTCATTTGTCTGATACCAAGCTTTTGATGACTTAAAGATAACATTTCAATATTTCTTTTTGCTTTCTTTCTTACCAGAGAATCTATTTTTTCTATTTTTTAGGTGAAACTATCATATATTTATATATTTATTTTTCAGAAAAAAAATCTATCCTAATATGGAATATGGACTCTAGGTACTCACAACGATCTTGAAAAAGAACAAAGCTAGAAGATGTATATTTTCTGATTTCAAACCATATAAAGCTACAATAATTGAAACAGTGTAGTACTATTCTAAAGGCAGATATATAAACCATTGGAGTTAAATAAAAGCCTAGAGCTAAATTCTTCCCTATATTGTCAAGTTATTTTTGACAAGGTTTCCACGAACATTTGGTGGTGGGAATAATAATCTTTTAACTAAATATTGCTGAAAAATAATAATTACATGGAAAAGAATAAAATTGGACCCTTACCTAATCCCATATACAAATATTAACTCAAAATAGATAAAAGACCTAAATATAAATCTTAAGACTATAAACTTTTAGGAGAAAATCTGGGTCATAAAACCTCACAACATTGAAATTGGCAGTGATTTCTTGGATATGATTTCAATGGCACAGGCAACAGAAGAGTATACAAACTCCCTAAAAAATAAAAAAAATATTGTATATCCAAAGACAATGTAAACAGAGTTAACAGTTACTAATAGAATGGGATAAAATATTTCCAAATGCTATATCTGAAGGTATATTAATATTCCAACTAGAAATCCTAAAAATTAACAACAATAAAGGCAAACAATACCCTTTACAGATAGGTAAAAGACTAACATAAATAATGAATCTCCACAGATAACCAATCTTAGTTGTCTGTTGGATGGAAAATCTTGTTTCTCTAGTTCTGATGTGTGTTACCTATTTCTTCTTTGTAGTTAATCTCTTTGAGTATTTTCTCTAGTGCTGGTTTTGAAGACATAAATTCCTTCAGTTTCTGTTTGTCATGGAAGCTTCTTATTTCTCCATCTAATTTGATAGGAAGTTTTGCTGGGTAGGAAATTTTTGGCTGGAAGTTGTTTTCTTTCAAAATTGGGAATATGTTACTCCAAGCCCTTCTGGCTCTCATAACTTGGTTTGGGAAGTCTGGAGTGATTCTAATTAGTTTGCCTCTGAATGTCACTTGGCCCTTTGCTTTTGTTGCCTTTAAGATTCTCTGCTTGGCTTCCACATTGGTCATTTTGACAATTATGTTTTGTGGGGATCCTCTTCTCGGATCCTGTCTAAAGGGAGTTCTATACGTTTCCTGGACCTGCGTATCGACCTCTTGCTCTATGTCTGGAAAATTTTCTGCTATTACTTCCTTGAAGAGATTGTTGATCCCTTTGGTTTCACTTTCTTTTCCCTCCTCTATTCCAATTATTCTTAGGTTAGCTCTCTTAAAATGGGCCCATATTTCTTCAATATCAGATTCCTGCTGTTGGATATTTTTTCCTAGATTAGAAACTATACGTTCATTTTTGGAATGATCATCTTCTAAGAGCGAGATTCTGTTCTCCATGTGTTCTAATCGGTTGTTTGTGCTTTGAATTGAGGCCTTTACTTCATTAATTGCATCCTTTATCTCTTTTTGGCTCTCTCTGAGTTCTTTTCGAAGCACCTCTCTTATTTCTACAGTTATTTTCCTGATTTGATCTTCTAGAAATCTCTGATTTTCTGTTTTATCGGGTTCTGATGTTGTGGGGTTGTGAGCATTCATTGCTCCAGTATTATTCCTCTTTCCCATGATTTCAGAAGTTTGTGCCTTCTCTGGGTTCTTCCCTTGGGTCACTATGACTTCACTTAAGGTGTTCTGGATCTCGAGTCAGTAGTATCTTAGACCCCACTACTCCTTTACTGGGTTGTATCACAGAGTCTCCGACCCAGAGAGTCGATAGAGGCTGCTTTAGACTATGGGGGGTGCCAGGTTGCACGTTCTCCTATTGTGTGATATCACTGCCACCACCCGTCTCCCACTGGGTCAAGTCCCAGTGAGTACAGTACTGGGATTTCTCCGCTGTGGCCCGCAATTTGACTCACTGTTCTTGAGTACGCAGATGTAGCTGTACTGAATTCGGTGAATTCGGTGCTGTTGCCGCCGGTGGCAATATG